>NW_020954010.1:0-3781 GCF_900497805.2 Vombatus ursinus
AAATGAAAAAAATCATTCAAATTAAAGTGAATGGAAAGATTCAGTTGGGATGATGGTGGAACTTATGCTTTTAACATCTAACACTTCCTAGCATAATGTGTTTGATATAGCTAGAAACTCTAGATAATAAGATTTTTAAAATATGAAATCAATTTTTGTGGGAGTGAGAGAGAAGGGGAAGGACTATTGTAACAGGTCAGTAATTGGAGCTTTCACAGCAGGTGTCACCCAATGCTTTATAACTCATTTAATACAGAACAAAATGACAAATATGGAAATTCTAGCAGGTGGTTCAGTCAGGGGTTACTATATGTATTTTTCCTATTTTTTTCTTTTTTATTAATTTATTTTGATTTATCAATAAACACTTCCATATGCTTTTGAGTTTAAAATTTTTCTCCCCCTTACTCCCCATCACCCTCCCCAAGACTGCACCCAATCTGATGTAGGCTATATATTTATATTCATATTAAACATTAAAATATAAATATAAAATATAAAAATATATAATATAATAAATAAATAATAAATATTATTATTTAAAAATAATAAATAATAAATAATAAATAATAAAATAAAATAAAATAAAATAATAAATAAATAAATAAAAATATAAAAAAAATAAAATGTAAAATATAAAATATAAAAAAATATATAAAATATAAAATATTTTCACCTTAGTGATGTTGTAAGTAAAAATTCAAACCAATAGGAGGAACTATCAGAAAGAGGAAACAAAACTCAACAGAAGAGAAAAAAATAGCAATTCAAATTCCATAGTTCTTTCTTTGGATGTGGATAGCATTTTCCATCACAAGGCCTCTGGAGATGTCTTCGATCCTTGTATTGCCGGGAAGGGTTAAGTTTATCAATATTAGTCATCACACAACATGGCTGTTATTGTGTACAATGCTCTCTTGGTTCTGCTCACTTCACTCAGCATCAGACCATACAAGTCTTTCCAGGTGTTTTCTGAAGTCAGCCTGTTCATCATTTCTTATAGCACAATAGTATTCCATCACATTCATATACCACAACTTGCTCAGCCATTCCCCAATTGATGGGCATCCTCTCAATTTCAAATTTTTTGCCACCACAAAAAGAGCTGCTATGAATATTTTTGGGTTACTATATGTCTTAAAATGATAGAGATATTTCTGAATATTATCTGTCCATACATAGTGTTGGGTTTGATAGATCAATGCTAAATGAAAAAAGGATCCTTTGTCAATTTTCTTCTCCATTTTCAGACATAAATTGATCTACAAGCTTTCTTATCAATTACATAGCCATCTGAACATTCTCTCAGTAATTAACACTCATATTCAAGATGATAGCAATCACTAATTTGCAAATTATGTACAGTAAAAAAAAAAAACACAGAGAACACTTGCCATCTGACACCATGTTGCAGTTAGAGAGACTCCATAGGGCTGTTGAATAAAAAAAATTGCTAAATGGATTTTGATGACACATACTATAAATCCACAGAATTATATTGAGAAAGAAAAAAAATTCCTTCAAGTCATAGACAAATAAAGAAATGTTTAAAATTATAAAAATATTTGAGCTTACAAAAGTAACAAAAGAAAAATATCGAAAAAAGATCAAAGATCTTTAAAAATATGCAGTGAGGCCATCTCCAATAGTACTGATCTATATCTGGCCACTGGACCCAGATGGCTCCATATGAGAAAGTTAGATTGGTGACTTTGCACAGCCCTTTCTTACTTAAATCTAATTTATTTGCAAATAATGGCATTGCCTTCCTGTTGTAATGGCCCTCTTCAAAAATCAAAGACAAGTAACAACCTGTGAGTAGGGCAAGTTGACACACTGGGGACCCAACCGGCCAGTTCCAGCTGGACAATGAAGCTCTTTCCTTCCTTCCTTCCTTCCTTCCTTCCTTCCTTCCTTCCTTCCTTCCTTCCTTCCTTCCTTCCTTCCTTCCTTCCTTTCTTCCTTCCTCTCTCCCTCCCTTCCCTTATCTTTCCTTCCTTTCCCTTCCATTCCCTTTGATTTTATTCCTTTCTCTTCCCTTCCTTTCTTCCTTTCCCTCTGTCCATATAGGTTATCATACCTTTACCTGCAGGTGCTCTGCCCAAAAAAATGTAAATTTTGATGCCCGAAACCTAGCAAGATTGGGAGGGATGTGGATTTCTTTTTTAAAGACCATGGCTTATACCCAATTCATGCTGGCTCTCAATGACTGACCAATAATAGATCTCAGTCCATGGTCTACTTAGTGGTCTTTTTTTTTTGGACCTTGATGACTCAGAGTGAATATAAAACACAATGCCCAAGCAAAGAAACCACACAAAAATTTCCTTGTTGAACATTTCCATTTGGATGACCCCCAATATCTTTCATTCAACATATCCAAAACTGAACTTATTATCTACTTCTCTAAACCCACCCCTTTTCCAAACTTTCTTTTTTTTGTCAGTGATACCCCTATTCTTTTCATCTACCAAGTTCATAATCTTGTCATTATCCTAAATCATTCTCATCCCACATAAACTATCAGTTGTCAGATCTTACTGTTTTCCCTTTGTAACATAACATCTACTATAGCCTTTTAGAATTTCTACCTTCATAGCACCACTTAGATCTGAACCATTTCCTCCATTCAAATAGCTACTACCTTAGTTCAAACTCAAATCATCTCCTGTATAAACTACTAGAAGAGGTTTGCAATTGATTTCCAGTATTCTCTCTTCCTAATCCAGTTCATTCTATACATTTACACCAATTTTTCTTTTCTTTTTTATTAACTTATTTTGATTTATCAACAATCACTTCCATATGCTTTTGAGTGTATAATTTTTCTCCCCCTTCCTCCTCACCTCCCTCCCCACGATGGTGAAAATCTGATATAGGCTATACATGTACATTCCTATTAAATATATTTTCACATTAATGATGTTGTAAGTAAGAATTAGAACTAATAGGAGGAACCACCAGAAAGAGGAAACAAAACTGAACAGAAGAGAAAAAAAATAGCATATAGTATGCTTCAATCTGCATTCAAATTCCATAGTTCTTTCTTTGGATGTGGATAGCATTTTCCATCACAAGGCCTTTTGGAGATGTCTTAGATCCTTGTATTTCTGGGAAAGGTTGTTTGTCAATATTAGTTATCACAAAATGTGGCTGTGATTGTGTACAATGTTCTCTTGATTCTGCTCTTTTCACTCAGCATCAGATCACACAAGTCTTTCCAGGTTTTTCTGAAGTCATCCTGTTCTTACAGCACAATAGTATTCCATTACATTCATAAACGACAACTTGTTCAGCCATTCCCCAATTGATGAGCATCTTCTCAATCTTCAATTCTTTGGCACCACAAAAAGAGCTGCTACAAATATTTTTGAACATGTGGGTCCTTTTCCCATTTGTGTGATCTCTTTGGGATATAGCCCTAGAAGTGCAATTGCTGGGCCAAAGGGTATGCACATTTTTATAGCCCTTTGGGCATAGTTCCACATTGCTCTCCAAAATGGTTGGATCATTTCACAACTCCACCAACAATGCATTAGTTTTCCATTTTCCCACATCTCTCCAACATTTATCATTTTCTTGTTTTGTCATCTTGGCCAATCTGATAGGTGTGATGTAGTACCTCAGAGTTATTTTGATTTGCATTTCTCTGGTCAATAGTGATTTAGAGCATTTTTTCATATGACCATAGATGGCTTTAATTTCTTCACTTGAGAACTACCTGTTCATATCCTTTGACCATTTAACAATTGGGGAATGACTTGACTAATGTTTCTTTAAT
>NW_020954011.1:0-9903 GCF_900497805.2 Vombatus ursinus
TATGTGACTGCCAGAACTGATAGTGATGGCCTGGTAGACACTCAGGAGGCAGGAAGTACAAATTGAAACACCCAGAGCCACTCTTTGCAGATAAATTACGATTTTACATTGGATGTCACTCATGGAAAGTATGCAGATGCAATCATATATTGCAAATGGAATTTCCTTGAAGAGAATCAGCACAATGTTAGAAAAGGACAAATTAATGAAAATCAGGTCAATGGGTCTTCTCCTTTGATTAGTGATTAAATTGGAGCCATATACGTAAAGGAGTAAAAAATTGCCAAAGACTCCAGTTATAAATAGAAGCACGTAGAAAACACACATGGTATTCTCACAAGATTGCATTCCTTATTCCCATGGACAGAAAAAAAAAAGGTTTTCAAATCCAAAGTGACCTAGAAAAGAAGAGAAAGTATTCTGTTATAAAACCAAGGATTCTGGATGAAATTCAACACTTTCCTGACCAATGAAATGAGAGTCAATACATTTTGTTTGTTATCTCTATAATCAATTTTAGATAATGTATTCTTGGCACGGTGGAGAGTTCACTGGCCTTGGATTAAAGATGACTTGAATTCAAATCCAGCCTCAGACACATAATACTTCCTCCCTGTGAGACGCTGGGCAACAACTTAACCCCATTACTTAGCCAAAAAACAAAAAATGAGTTCTTGACTTTCAGTGACAGGATGGTGGAGTGAGGAAAGAAACACCTCCTAAATTCCCTTCCAAATAACTTCCAAACTGCTTCAGAACTGATTTAAAAGCAGGGAAGCAGTTTACCAGCACAGCAGGAAAAGTCTGTCTCACTGGAGTGGGAGGAGAGCGAGGTCCCAGAGCAGCAGCAAGGAGTCTCACAGCAGGAGACCTGTAGCAGTGATACAAGCTCAAAGTCATTCAGCAATGAGCCCCACCCCCCCACACACACACCAGCAGTCCCCAAGGTAAGCCAGTAATCTGCAGCACAGTAAGGCCCCACCCCAGTGGCCCCAGTCCTAGCACAGGCCACCAGCTAGCCCTTGCCTCATCTAGTGAGGCCAAAATCTCTGGGGCTGGCCAACAGCAAGATCTCTCCCCCAGGGTCAGAAAACAGAGAGACCTTGTTTCTATGGCAACACAGTATGAAGATCCTGCCTTTGGGCCAGCTGGCAGCAAAATCCCACACAAAGGTGAAGCCAACAGAAAGGCACCAGTCTCACGATACAAACCAGCAGGAAGGTCTCCCATCCAGTATAAGCCAGCAGCTAGGCTCTGAAGTCCAGCATGGAAAAAAAGATCTCCAAAAATTCAAATTGATCTCCAAATACAAGTTTCAAAGGAAACATAAAAATGTTAAAAAAAGAAAGAAAAAAAATTTATGATATTCAATAAGGTTAAACTGTCTATATTTACAAATGGCAAGATAATATTTGTACCTCTTAAGGACTTTATTACCAAAAGGGCAATTAGAAAGAGTATACATAGACAGAAAGTATAGATATAATGTGACTTTGATAGGATGATACACAGAGAAAAAGGGGGGGGTAAGAAAGAAGATAGCACTGGAAGAAGGAGGGGGAGATAGAATAGGGTAAATTATCTCACATAAAAGAGTCATGAAAGAACTATTATATGGGGGGGATGGAAACAGGGGATAGGCAAAGCTCAAACCATACTCTCATCAGAATTGGTTCAAAGAGAGAATAACATATATACTCAGTTGAATACAGACATCTATCTTATCCTGTAAGGAAGTAAAAAGGGAAGGAGATTAGAAAAGAGGAGGGCTGATAGAAGGGATGGCAGATTGGGGGAGATAAGGACAAGTGGGCATGAGACAGTCTCAGCCTCTAGGCTTGAGAACAGCTCAGCAGGTGAATGGGGGCAAAGGTGGTCAGGCCAGGTGACTCCCATAAAGATTGGCAGGCATGAGAGTCTCAGCCTCTAGGAGCATGAGAAATTCCCAGTGTTTGAATGGGGGCTGGGGTGAATCTTAAGTACAGAAAGACTGGGGGAGGGGTCTAGGAGTGCCCAAGCAGTTTGGAGTGACAGGAGGAGGGGTCTAAGGAGATCTGGATGGGAGTGGCTAGTAAGCTGGGGTGAACAGAACTCCTGGGTCCTGGACCTCGTGGCACCTAGCTAGGATTAAGGGTGGCCAGAGGAAGAGGGGGTTGGTTGGGTCCCTTTGGAAGGTAATAAACAATGAGAATAGATAATGAAGGGAACTGGAAGGGAGGAAGTTTGCTTTCAGATGGAGATAAGGAGAGACAAACAGAAACCAGGTTCTTTTCAAGGCCAGAGAAGAAAGATGCATATGAATAAGATTAAAAGGCAAGGCTGAAGCTTTGTAAGGGAGGTAAATGGAATCTAAAAATCTAAGGGTTTTCAAACTGGATGGTGGGCACATAACCCCATCATTTCCCAGGGGAACACCAGATATTTAGCCATGTGGGAAAGTCCACGGTATTTCCCTTCTGGGGTCCAGATCCCAATCTCATCAGTAGGGAGGAAAACACAGTTATCATAATGATAATTGTGAATGGGATGAACTCATCCATAAAAAGGAAGTGGATAGTAGAATGGATTAAAACCCAGAATCCCACAATGTGTTGTTTAAAAGAAAAGCATTTGAAACAAAGAGATACACACAGAGGAAATGTAAGGGACTAGAGCAGAATATATTATGCTTCAGCTGCAGCAAAAATAAAAGCAGGGGTAACAATCATGACCTCAGACAAAAGAAAAAACTATATCTAATTAAAAGAGGTAAGGAAGGAAACAATATCTTGCTGAAAGGTACCATGGACCATGAAACAATATCAGTACTAAACACATACGCACCAAATGGTAGAGAATCTAAAATTTGGAGAAGCTGAATGAGTTACGAGAGAAAACAGACAATATACTATATTATATATACTATACTATACTATATATATGTGTGTATTTATATATATATACATATATATATGTATATATATATATATATACTATACTAGTGGGGGACCTCAACTTTCCCTTCTGAGAACAAGATAAATCTAACCAAAAAAAAAAAAAAAAAGAAAGACATGAAAGAGGTGAATAGAACACTAGAAAAATTAGATATGATCACTTTGGAGAAAAATGGGAATAGAAAGGAATATACCTTTTTTTTCTCAGCAGTACATTGTATCTACACAAGAATTGACCATGCATTAGGACATAAAAACTTCGTAACCAGTTATAGAAAAGCAGAAATAGTAAATGTCTCTCATTGAAAACATAATACATTAAAAATCACATTCAATAATGAGCAATGGAAAGAGAGATTAAAAATGAATTGGAAACTACATAATCTAAGTCTAAAAAATAAGGAGATCAAAGAACAAATCATAGGAAGAAATAAAATTTCATTAAAGATAATGAAAACAATGAGACAACGTACAAAAGTTAATGGGATGCTGCTATAGTGGTACTTAGCAGAAAATTTATATCTCTGCTTTCATCAATAAAATAGAGAAAGAGCAGATCAACAAATTGGACATGCAGCTAAAAAAACTGTATAAAGAACAAATTCAAGAACCTCAAACACCAAATTGGAAATCCTGAAAATCAAAAGACATGTTAATAAAATTGAAAGTAAGAAAACCATTGAACTAATAAATAAAACTAAGAACTGATTTTATGAGAAAAAATAAACAAACATATCCCCATGCTATATTAACTATGTGAGAAAATAGGAGAAGAAGGAGCCCTACCAAATTCCTTTTTATGCCACAAATATGGTGCTGATACCTAAATAAGAAAGAGCCAAAACAGAAAGAAAATTACAGAACAAGTTTCCTAATGAATATTGATGCAACATTTTTAAATTAAAAAAAAACTAGCAAGGATATTATAGTAATATAGCATAAGAATTATACACTATGACCAGGTGGGATTTGTACCCAAAACACAGGGCTGGTTCAATGTTAGGAAAGCTAGCAGTGTAATTGACCATATCAGCAACAAAACCAATAGAAATCATCTGATTATCTCAATAGATGCAGAAAAAGCCTTTGACAAAATGTAATATCCATTCTGTTAGACACATTAGAGAGCATAGCAATAAAAGGAGTGCTCCTTAAATGGTAAGCAGTATCTATCTATTATTGTTAGCAAGGATGTCTTCTGCTTCCATGAGCCAAGATGGTGGAGTAAGAAGTAAATCACTTTTACCCTCCCTTATTAACCTCTGAAAGCCCAGAAAATATCATCCCAGGAAAAACTCTGGAACAGCTGAACCAGAAGAAAGATAGAATGTTGCAGTCCAGTAGCCCAGGTAGGTGGAGGGATTAACAAGAATGGCCCCTCTTGCCCTGGGGGAAGGGGAGCAGTACAGAAAGGGAGGCATCCCAGCAAGTTAGTAGAAAGCCCCACTTCAGCATACCAAGAGGAGATCTGGAATGCAGGTGGTGGAGCAGACAAACACTTGTGGACCCACAAGTGCCTCAGTGAGGGTGGGGGAACCAGTGGAAAACAGGTGGAAAACCACCAGGTGCTTTGGCATTGTACAGCAGTCTCCCAGTGCCTCAGCAAAACTCTGTAAAGCACTCCAAGAGGCCCCAGGTGGATGAACATCCTGAAACATCCACCTGAAAGGAGCAGAAGAAAGTGAAAGGAAAAGAAAAGCAGGCAACCTCCAGGGGCCAGATGACCCAATCCTACCCCTAGAGTTCCAGTGTTGCTGATTGCAGTCCAACAACAGATAAGCTGCCAGAACCCTACAGCCTCCAACTGCCAGAATTGAAGGACCCAGCACACAAGCCAGTGACCAGGCACTATGCTTTCAACACAAGAAGCTTGGGTCAGTGCTCTCTACTCCCAGCAGGAGAGCTCAATCTCTTTAAAGGCCAGGAAATAAGCAAACACCATGAGCAAAAAGAAACATACCATAGATTCTTATTATGGGAAGAGTGAAGATCAAGACAGAAATTCTGAAAATGACAACATTGTCAACAAACCCACATCTGGAACCTCAAAAGGGAATATGAACTGGTCTGAAGCCCAAAAAACCTTCTTAGAAGAGCTCAAGAAGGATTTTAAAAGTCAAATGAGAGAGGTAGAAGAAAAAAAATGGGAAAATAAATGAGAGGTATGCAAAAGAGAGTCAACAGCTTGGAAAAGGAAGGACAAAAATGAACTGTATAAAATAAGTCCTTAAAAAATACAAGTGGCCAACTGGAAAAAAAATGCATTGAAGAAAACAAGTCTCTAAAAAATACAATTAGCCAAATGGGGAAGGAGGCACAAAATCTAATAGAAGAAAACAATTTGTTAAAAATTAAAATTGGGCAAATGGAAGCTAATGACTCTATGAGAGAGCAAAAATCAGTCAAACAAAAACAAAAGAATGAAAAAATAGATCAAAACGTAAAATACCTCACTGGTAAAACAATTGACCTGGAAAATCGATCCAGGAGACACAAATTAAAAATTATTGGTCTACCTGAAAATCATGATTAAAAAAAAAAGAGCCTGGACAGTATCTTTCAGGAAATCACAAAGGAAAACTGCCCTGAAGTCCTAGAACCAGAGGGTAAAATAGCCGTAGAAAGAATCCAGTGATCACCTCCTGAATGAGATCCCAAATTGCAAACGCCAAGGAATATAGTAGCCAAATTCCAAAATTACCAGGTCAAAGAGAAAATACTGCAAACAGCTAGAAAGAAACAATTTAAATATCATGGAACCACAGTCAGGATTACACAGGACCTTGCAGCTTCTACATTAAAAGACCATAGGGTATGGAATATGATATTCCATAAGGCAAAAACCAAGGATCAACTAACCAGTGAAAATGAGCATGATCTTTCAGGGGAAGAGATGGATATTGGATGAAATAGGGGACTTCGAAACCATTCTGATAAAAAAGACCAGAGCTCAACAGAAAATTTGATCTTCAAATAGAAGACTCAAGAGAGACATGAAAAGGTGAATGGGACAGAAAGAAACAACATGTTATTAACAAGGGCAAACTGTTTACATCCTTACAAGGGAAGATGACACTTGTAACTCTTTAGAACTGTATTGCTATTACACCATATTAAAAGAGTATACATAAAGGGGGTGAGTATAAATTGACTTTGATGTAATGATAAAACAAAATCAAATCAAGTGTGTTAAATTGTTCTAAGTAAGGGGATTAATCTGATTTAACCAAGAAAATGCACTCAGAGAAAAGGAAAGGAGGAGATAGACAAGGATAAATTACATTACAAGAAAAGGCACAAAAATCTATTATAGCAGAGGGAAAGAAGGGAGGGAGATGAGCATTGTTTGAACCTCACTGTCATCAGATTTGGCTCAAGAAGGGTATAACATAATCAGTTATGTATAGAAATCTAACTTGCTATATAGGCAGTAGAAGGGAAAATGGGAAAGAAAAGGGAGGGGGGATAAAAGAGAGGGAAGAAGTAGTAAAGGTAAAGGGGAAGGAAAGGGAAGGTGCTAGTAGAAGGGAGGCAGGACTGAGAGAGGCAGTGGTCAAAAACAAAACACTAATGAGGTAAAAGGAGAAAGGAGAAAGAAAAGCATAAATGGGGGAAAGGGGAAAGGATGGAGTGAAACACATAGATAGTAATCAAAACTGTGATTGTGATATATGAATGTAATGGAATACTATTGTGCTGTAAGAAATGACGAACAGGTAGACTTCTGAAAAACCTGGAAAGACTTGTATGGTCTCATGCTAAGTGAAGTGAGCAGAACCAGGAGAACTTTGTACACAGTAACAGCCACGTTTGTGTGATGACTAATATTGATAGACTTAACCCTCCTCAAGGATCTAAGACATCTCCAAAGGCCTCATGATGGCAAATGCTATCCATGTCCAAAGAAAGAACTATGGACTTTGAATGCAGATCGAGGCATAATATTTGCTATTTTTTTCTTCTGTTGTGTTTTGTTTCCTCTTTCTGGTGGTTCCTTCTGTTGGTTCTAATTCTTACTTACAATATCACTAATGTGAAAATATGTTTAATAATAGTATATATGTATGGCCTATATCGGATTGCATGCCATCCTCAGGAGGGAGGTGGGGAGGAATGGGGAGAAAAATTTAAAACTCAAAAGCTTATGGAAGTGATTGTTGATAAATCTAAATAAATTAATTTTAAAAATAAAATTGTCAGGAAGCATTATCTGTAATGGGGATAAGTTAAAAACTTTCCCAATAAGATTCCACCCTGTCCTTTCTCACAAGGGTGAAGTAAGGATGTCAATTACGACCTCTATTATTCAATATTGTACTACAAATGCTAGCTATAACAATAAGAGAAGAAAAAGAAATTAAACTAAAATAGTCAATGAGGAAACAAAAGTACCGATTTTTTGCAGATGATATGATGGTATTCTTGGGGAATCTTAGAGAATCGATTAAAAAATTACTTTAAATAATCAACAACTTTAGTAAAATTGAAAGATACAAAATAAACCCACATAAATCACTAGCATTTCTACATATTGTAGACAAAGCCCAGCAGCAAGAGATAGAAAAAGAAATTTCCTTTAAAATAACTCTAGACAATATAAAATACTTAGCAGTCTGCCCACCAAGACAATCTCAGGAACTATATGAACACAGTAACAAAACACTTTTCATACAAATTAAGTCAGATCTGAACAATTGGAAAAATATTAATTGCTCATGGATAGGCCAAGACAATATAATATAAAGGAATATTCTATGTAAATCAATCTATTTATTCAGTACTATACCAATCAAACTACCAAAAAAATATTTTTAAAGCTAGAAAAAAATAACAAAATTCATTTTTTTAAGAACAAAAAGTCAAGGATATCAAGTGAATCAAAGAAAGAAAAGTAAAAGAAGGTGGACTAGCCATACCAGATCTCAGATTGTATTATAAAGCATCAATTATCAAAACAATCTAGTATTTGCTAAGAAATAGAGTAGTGAAACAGTGGAATATATTAAGTACATATTTCATTATAGTAAATCATCATACTAATCTAGCATATGATAGGCCTAAAGATCCAAGCATTTGGAACAAAAACTCTTTATTTGATAAAAAGTGCTGGGAAAATGGGTAACTAGTATGGCAGAATCTCCATATACACCAACATCTCATACCTTATACTGAGATATCTCCTCTCTTCTCCTCTCCCTTCCCCCATCCCCTTACCTGAGGGTGTTCTGCCAAAAGGAAGGTAAATTTTGATGGCCTAAAACTGTCTACTTAACTTGGGGTTTACTGGCTAGATGTCTTTCTCAAAGACCAAGCCTTAAACCCAATTCACTCTAGAGCTCATAGATTGGACAACAATAGGTCCCTGCCCAACCATCTCTTAATGGTTATTTTTGGAGCCCTGCTGGCTCAGAGTGAATGTAAATAGAAACTGTTTCTCTTTTGGTGAGCAACCCTAAGGGTCTTCCTCTCCCAATTTGCTTTTTTTTTATTAATAAAAAATTTAATCCCTTGACTCAACTCCTTAAAGACACCTATTCACTGAATGGGTATTGCCTCACTCAAAGTGAGAACTTGAGAAGACCTTCGCTTAAAAAGGCCAAGGTCTCCCACTGCATGTGATGCCATCTCCATTCCTACTGATCTATATCTTCCTACTAGACTCAGATGGCTCTGGAGGAGAAAGTGAGGCTGGTGATCTTGCATAACCCTCCCTCACTTAAATAAAAGTCATTTGCAAGTCATATCATCACCTCCCTGATGTCATGGTCCTTTTAAAGAATGAAGGACAGACATAACAACAACAACTAAGACTGGGTCAAAATGAGTACATGATTTACACATAAAGAGTGATGTCATAAGTAAATTATTTATTTGTCAGATCTAAGGGTAAAGAAAGAATTTAGGAGCAAAGAAATTATAGAGAGCAGTACAAAATGTAAAATAGATAACTGATTATAAAAAATTATTTTTGCACAAGCAAAACAAATGCAACCAAAATTAAAAGGAAAGCAGAACACTGGAAAAGAATATTTGACAAGTATATCTGATAGAGGCCTAATTTCTCAAATGTATAAAGAACTGAGTTAAATTTATAAAACTACAAGTCATTCCTCAATTGGCAAATGGTCAAAGGTAGTGATATGAGTTTTCAGGTGAAGAAATTAAAACTATGTATAGTCATATTAAAAAAAAATACTCTAAGTCACAGAGAAATGCATATTGAAACAACTCTGAGGTACTACCTTACAACTATCAGATTGGCTAATATGACAAAAAAGGAAAATGATAAATTTTGAAGGGGACATGGGAAAACTGAGACACTAACGTACTGTTGGTGAAGTTATGAACTTATCTAACCATTCTGGAGAACCATTTGGAATTATGCCCATAGGGTTATAAAACTGTGAAAACCCTTTGATCCAGCAATAGTATTGCCAGGTCTATATACCAAAAACATTCAAAAATAAAGGGATAAAAGACCTATTCAAAAATATTTAGAGTAGTTATTCTTGTGGTGGCTAAAGTTTGTTAATTGAGAGGATTCCCATCAACTGGGGAATGGCTAAACAAGCTGTTGTATGTGATTGTGGTAGAATATTATTGTACTATGAGGAATGATAAGCAGGGTGATTTCAGAAAAAAGATCTGGAAAGACATATATGAATTGAAGTAAAGTTATATTAGAAGAACCAGAATAACATTGTACACAGTAACAGCAATAGTGTATGATGAAGAACTATGAATGACTTTGCTATTCTCAACAATACAATGATCTAAAACAATCCCAAATGACTCATGGTGAAGCATACTATCTCCAGAGAAAGAACTAATATTATTTGAATACATACTGAAGCATGCTCTTTTCCCTTTCCTTCCTTCTTTCCTTCCTTCTTTCCTTCCTTCCCTTTTTCTCTTCCTCCCTCCCTTCCTTCCTTCCTTTCTCTCTCTCTCTCTCTCTCTCTCTCTCTCT
>NW_020954011.1:10003-10102 GCF_900497805.2 Vombatus ursinus
TCTCTCTCTCTCTCTCTCTCTCTCTCTTTCTCTCTCTCTATCTCTCTATCTCTCCCTCTCTCCCCCTCCCTGATCTTCTTGGACAAAATGACTAATATG
>NW_020954012.1:0-16373 GCF_900497805.2 Vombatus ursinus
AAGGAAATATAATCAAGCTTAATGAATTGATAAAGGTCATACCAGTTTTCAAACAATGGACTAGGCTGTCCTGAGTGGTGGTGAGTTATCTATTACCAGAGACCTGCATTTAAATATGGTAATTACAGAGAATGTTGTGGGCAAGATTATTTTACAGTTTTGCATTGGAATAATGATTCTATCTATTTTTGTAAGGCTTTGAGTTACTCTTGGATTTCCCAACCATTTCTTTTGTAATCTGATTTAAAAAAACACATGCTATGGATATAAGAAAAAAGAAACTAATGACTAAACAAGAGATAGAATTACGTGATGTAAAATGAATGTTTCATCACAATAAATGAAAAAGCTTTTGCACAATCAAAACCAATGCACTCAAGATTAGAAAAAAAAGAATACTGGGGGTGGGCAGAATGTATGTTACTCTGCTAGAGGACTCATTTCTCAAATATATAGAGATTTGAGTCAAATTGATAAGAATGCATGTCATTTCCCAATAGATAAACAGTCAAAGGATAAGAACAGTTATCAGATAAAAAAATCAAAACTATTAATGGTCACATAAAAAATGCTCTAAATCACTACTGATTAGAGAAATGTAAAAAAAAAAATACACACAACTCTAAAATACCACCTCATAACCATCTGATGGCCTAAAATGACAGCAAAAGAAAATGATAAATGTTAGAGGGGATGAGGGAAAATAGAGACATTAATGAATTGCTGGTCTAGTTGTGAACTGATCTAATCATTCTAAAGAGCAATTTTGAACTATGTTCAAAGCGATATAAAACTATACATACCTTTTGATCTTGTAATAGGTCTGTATTCCTAAGAGATCAACAAAAAAAGGAAAAGGGCCTTTATGTATGGAAATATTTGTAGCAGCTTTTGTGTGGCGGCAAAGATTTGGAAATTGAGGGGATGCCCATCAATAAGGCAATTTCTGAACACATTGTTGCATATGATTGTGATGGAATAGTATTGTGCTATAAGCAATGACAAGCAGGATGCTTTCAGAAAAACCTGGAAAAAAAATCTTCTATAAACTGGTGCAAAGTTAAGTGAGCAGAAGTGGAACAACGTTGTACACCAGTAACAGCAATATTATATGGTTATCAACTATGAATGACTTAGCTATTCTCAGCAATACAAAGATGTAAGACAATTCCAGAGGAATTATGATGAAAAATGTTGTGACCTCCAGTGAAGAAACTGATGAAAGCTGAATGCAGAACAAAACACATTTTTTAAAATTGTATTTATTTGTGGGTTTTTTTAGTCTGTGTTTTCTTTCACAGTATGACTGATATGGGAATTTGTTTTGTATCACTTCACTTGAATAACTTGTATCAAACAGCTTGCCTTCTCAAGGATGTGGTAGAGTAGGAACAGAGAGAGAATTTGGAACTCAATATTTTTTTAAAAAAATATTGTTTTTATGTGTGAGAGTGATTGAATTTCAAGACATCAATATTAAGAAATGCGAATTTAACGATAAATGGAAGTTGTCTTACATTCGTATAAATAATTAGAACGATCTCATCTTTACTGAAATCAGAGTCAATATAATACAATAATTCCAACATCAAGGTAAATTCTGAAAACTTTTTTTTTAATTTGGACTAGATGAGGATAAATCTGTCAAGTTCATTTGACAAGAGAATTATTATTTTTTGCTTCAGAGAAAATTGATGTCCAAGTAAAATGTATGGAGAAATAATTATTGCTATATACATACAATATGTTATAAAGTCTTTAAACAAAAAGGCTGAGTTGGAAAGATGATAACCAGATGGAAGAGATTAAATCTGAGCTCTCTTCAATGAAGGGATTACAGTGTGAAATATAGCAAAAGCATAAATGTACAAATATATTCAAATTGTAGATAAAGACAAAGACACTGAAACTAGCTATCAAACATATATAAAAGAAGTATTGCCTTAATGATGTTCAAGAGAAGTGGTTCCATCAAACAACAGTTCAATAACCTTGAAGACCAGCTTACTGCCTGGTTAGAACAGAGAACTGCTAAAAGGACAATTATGGACAATGTAAATAGGAACACAGTGACTTTGTTTCAGGTCTAAGTGGAAGAACTAGAGAGGCAATATCATTACTGCCTACAGCATGAGCTGCAGAATCTACTAGAGTAAAAACTATAAATTTTTGAGATATTAAATGTCAGCCCATATACAAACAACATGAATAACTTACCATATGTATATATATAGATAGATAGATAGATAGATATACACCTGTGCCTATATGTATAGCACACATGCATATTTTGTTGTTGTTTAGTCATTTCAGTCATATCCAACTCTTCATGGGCCCATTAGGGGTTTTCTTAGCAAAGATACTGGAGTGGTTTGCCATTTCCTTCTCCAGCTCATTTTACAGATGAGAAACTAAAGCAGATGGACTAAGGTACTTGCCCAGGTTCACAGAGCTAGTAAGTGTCTGAGGACAGATTTGAATTCATGAATTGTTCCTGATCCCAATCTATTGTTCTACCCACCATGACATAAAACTGTCATTATGCTTATATGAATACATATATTTTGAAGACAGCTAGGTGGTGTAGTGGCTAGTGTGTTGGGACTGAAGTGAGGAGGTCTCATCTTCCTGAGCTTGAATCTTACTTCAGATACTTACTAGCTGTGTGACCTTTGGCAAATTACTTCATGCTATTTGTCTCAGTTCCTCATCTATAAAATGAACTGGAGAAAAGAATGGCAAATCATTCCAGTCACTTTGTCAAGAAAATCCCAAATGGGGTCACAAAGAGTTAGAAATGACTGAAAAGATTGGGCAACAAAAACATGTATATTTACATATAATGTACATATAGGTATAGCATAAAAAAGGAAGGAAAAAAGGAAGGAAGGGAGGGAGGGAGGGAGGAAGGGAAGAAACATTTATGAAGCACCTACAATGTGATAGGTATATTACTAAGTACACAACAACTCTGGGAAGAAAATGCATTATAATTCACATTTACCAGCTGGGGAAACTGAAGGAAAGGAGGTTCACTGACTTGTCCAGGGTCACAGAGCTATTAAGTGACTGACATTGTATAAAAATTCAAATCTCCTGACTTTAGTTCTAATACTATATTCACTGCTTCACATAATTCAATGTGGGAGGGAAAGACAAAAAATGTGGAGAAGGAGAGTTGAAAAAACTTGTGTGAAGAGTTTACAAATTACTATTGTTGTTGTTTTTAGTATTATCATCATTATTATTAAATGATGACAAAAATAAATAGTAATCAATCTAAGACATTAATTATATTTAATATCAAATGAATGGCATTTAATATTGGCAGGACTCATGGCCAACTAATTAATGAATTAGAAAGATGCTATAATGAAAATAACAAGTGACAGAAAATCATTAATATAAAGACAGTAATTGTTAATGCTAAATTTAATGTTACCTGAGACTCCCTAAATGACCTTAGCAATGTCAGAATGTCAGTAGCATTCCCAGCAATACAGTGTCAATTAGTTTGAACTAAATCAAACTTTAAGACTTATCTTGATATCTTGCCTTGTGGGGGAACCTGGCTGAAGCTGAATCTAGACCATTGAGGAGCTTGCCCCATTTCATTGGAATTCATGCAGCCAGAATGAAGTGTTTCTCTTTGCTCAGATTACTGGGGATGGCTGGGATGTCATGACCAGGCCTTAATACTTTATGACTATGTCTTGCTACCTTGCGACTAGGCCTTGCTACCACATACTGCCTCCTCCTCCTTCCATCTTAAGACTACAAAAGACTTTTCCATGGTCTCTTGTTTGGGAAATCCACTGGACACCCCCCAGAATGGCAGGGTTACTATCCTGTCAAATCAATTAAAGACACTGTTCCTCAACTTATGACTTTGATTTATTTCAAGACTTGACATAAAAATGTATCTTTTCATTGGGCTAGAATCTGGTATGGGAATTAATAAGGAAAATAGTAGTAAGTGGAAAGATGAGTGACCATCTTATCAACATATAAGGAAGGCCAATTTTCAAATCATCATTTAAACCATAGTAGCATTCTGAACATAATAGAACTTTCTACTCATGCAGGAAATGTGCCCCATTTCTGTCAGAATTTCTGAGGCTCCTTTTTTCTCCCAAATGACATCTGATCAATTATCTCACTTTTCCTTCAGCCTTTTGAATACTTAAGTTTGCTCTATATAAATTATATGGAATAATCATCTAATAAAGAGAGCTAAGAAAGCTTCCCTGGCCTCTCTTTTTTGCAAGTCAGTTTCCTGTGCTCCAGACTTTAAGGAGAAGACAAAGAAAAGTTTTCTGTTGCAACTGTACTTCAAAATGCAGTAGAAGAAACCACTTCAATATTCTAATTCAGACACAGCGTTCTCTTGCTGGACCTCCCTCACCTTCCATTTCACAAACAAGCAAGTACAATTGAATGCAATCTCCCATAGAACTTGCAACTGTCAACCATTTCTGAGTTTGTTCTTAGAAAGACAAACAAAATTAGGCTGCATGTGAATTCACCATAGAAAATGAACCCAAGGATGTACAGACAAAGGGGACCTTATATCTTCCTTATAAATTCCCTCTCACTCCTCTCTCACTGACTCAGGATGCCTATGTCAGCCAAAATTATAGTCGTCATATGTGTTAACCATAATATGAGAAAAGAATTTCTTAAGTGGATAGATTATGAATACAAGATAAGAAAACATCAAAGTATCAATTGAAATTATAGATCCAGGATGTCTGTGTTTTTTTTATCATTAACATGACATCATATAACATCACATATTATATGTCTATAGAATATGAAGATGAGAAAAGTCCCATTATTCAAGATAGTGTCTGGGTCAAGGCACCTTGTCCTTGGTCATAAACAGAAGAATGCTCTTGGTCAGCTTCATCTGGCCTTGTAGTTGCTGACACAGGAAGAGACATTTTAAGTTCACTCAGAGAGCAAAGCAAAGCATGTCTGTTATGCCAGAGCATGCAAGGCATTATGACAGATTAAGTGGGCCAAAATGTCTCTCCTGATTGACCAGTCCAGGATTTAGGCCTTTCTCAGGTCTTTGGGCTTCAAAATGGTTTGGAGAGGGGTCCACACAATAAAGGTTTAAAATAAAAGCTGAGAAAACCTTTAGATACTTCTCATGCCTAATTTTAGGTTTGTTCCTCCTCCTTTACAGTCTTTGATCCACTGCTTTGTCTAAGAGAATTCTTGGCAGACATGAATTCCTTAGTTATCGGCCTGTGAATTCTCCAAAAAAACAGGTAACTGAATAATTGTCTTTTTTATTTTACTATGTTATGAAAATGCTTATTTTTTGGATGAATTATTTTTTTTTACATTTTTAAAAAGAATCAGGGGATTGAATGTGGTGGAGTTCTATCTCTGCCAAGGAGACACTTCAATATAGAATCTACTGCCAGAAGGATCCTTAGTCTATACATGGTTCAATGACTTCTTTATTAATATTATTAATGTGAAAATCCAGAACCCAGAGGTCTATAAAAATGAAATTATCTCCCCAAACAGCACAGTCAGTAAACAGTAGAGAAAAAATCTGTACCCATTTCCTGAGATTCTAATTTTATTATCTTTCCCATTGCACCATGACTGAGAGCACAGCTGAGGCTGAAAGGCATAGAACTGGCTTTTTCCTAATTTTAAAAAGTGCTTTTTAACATGAAAAACATCAACACATTTTAGGTTGACCATGACTATAACGGTAGCAAATGTAAGGATCATGGAAAAAGAGTAAAGAAAAAAGGCAGAGTAAAGGATGTAAGAGACAAGAATGAAGGGTCAAACACTCTGCATTGAAAACACCTCCCAGTTTCCCAATCAAATTCTCCTTGGAGTCAAAAAGGCACTGAAAGCTCTCTCTAAAGCTGGGCAGGGGTATAAAATGAGGGATGCAATAAGAGTCAGACTGTATTCATTCAGATATAATCCCCATCAACTAAGATTTTCTGTGACTTGGAAAGAGTCCCTGATTTTCTCTGGGCTTCAGTTTCCTCACCTGTAAAATGTGAGCTTTAGAGCTACTGCTCTGATTTCTTTTCTGCTCTGAATCTCTGCGTCTGTAAGACTCAGACACAGGCAGAAAGATTAGTCTGTGGAGCATTTGCTTTAACAGTCCCCACAGGAACTCTCAGTCTGTCATCCACATTCCTTCAAAGCACTGCAGCCTGAGTCCGGGGAGAGGGGGCGGCTAGGGGACAGGTTCAAGCTGCAGGGCCTGAAGTCATTGAGAGCAGCAGCCAGGGGTCTAAAAGCCACCCTGCTCTGCCAATGCAACAAGGCAGTCAGGACTCTGAGCTTACACAGTGTTGTTGTTGGACAGCTCAACACATTGGACTTTTCCAACACATTGAGCCCGAATCAGATATTATAGCTTTCTCTTACTCCTGGGGTGGAGACCAGACTCAAAAGTTATAGCTCCCTCCCCTGATCTAGTCAGAAAGGGAAAAATCATGATCCAGTTTTCTCCCACAACTGTAACAATGCTGAATTTCCCAGCTTCTCAGTCATAACCGGCTGAGTATTGCACCTACACATAATCCCCCGACATGGCTGGGGACCACAGTAGGTAGGAGACAGAGACAGAGACACCAGACAAGTACCCAAGACAGGAAATATGTCCTTGCTGCATTTTAAGGACTGAATAATACCAACTTAGGCATCATCTACAAGGCATCTTCTGTATCCCAAACACTGAAAGAAGTAATTCCTTTCACCAGAAAAGGCTTTAGGAATCTCTATCTCTGTGGTCAAGACATAAAGTTACTCACCAGTCTGATCTGTGCTGACAAATAGTGGCTAGAATTGTGTGTGTGTGTGGGAATGTGGTTGGATGTATGCATGTATGGGTGTATATGTGTTTTGTGGGGATGGCCAGGCCTGGAGTTATAGGCACAGCCTTTACTGAGCTCATCACCCCCAAGAGCTGTAATTACTATGTCATCTCAAAAACAAAAGTCAGCAGAAGAAATCTGGGATGTATCTGAAGAAGAAACAATTCCTTGCCTCAGGTTAAAATCCCCATCAGCAATTATAAAAGAATCTTGATACAATAATACAAGAAGTAATTAAACAAAATTGTCCTGAAGCATTAGAAAAGAAGGGTAAGTAGAAAAAGAAAAAAAAATTCACTGATCACCTGAAAAGAAAAGTACAGAAAATTGTGTATGTATCTATATATATATGTATGTATGTATATGTATATGTATGTGTGTGTGTATATATATATATATATATGTATATATATGAAGGCAAGGTAGCAGGTAGAAGTAAAGTAGAGGAGTAAGAAGGGATAAGAAATAAGAGATTCATACAAATATAAAGACAAAGATTAGGAATAGAATCTGTTATGGAAAGCATATCTTTATATGCGTATGAATGCTTAATTGTATCCTGCAAGATAGGGGTATGAAGGGGGAAAAAAGTATAAAGTAAAAAGTGTACAGCAGAGAATGAAAGAAACCTACAAGGAAGTTAAGGAAAGATGGACAGCTCTCAACACAAAGTGTAGTATTTAATATATAGGCTTTATTGAAATGGAAATATATTGCTGTATATTTTGAAACCTCTCATATTGGGCTGTGTACATATTTTTTCTTATTTTATATTCAAGTTTTAATATATAAATTTATAATACATTTCTTTTTCTTGTCTTATAATGTATTTAGGTTTTAATAAAAAAAAATAAAAGACCTTCACCCGGAAAAAAAGAAGAAATCTTATTTGTAAGAAATGATATATACAGAAAATGAATGGTTAGTAGCTAGGTCTAGAGAAGAGTTGGCAATAAGACACAGTGCATGGGTCTATAGACTTTCAAGTAAGGAAAAATTAAATTCAAATTGCCCTCAGGTCCTCACTCTCTGTGTAGACCTAGGCAAAGCATTAAACACTGGCAATTGCCTCTGTCAGTTATATATTAAATACTTTGAAAGTGTTGATGACACAGGTGCCTTTCTTCTACGAAGCATGAGACCACAGCTTGGAATTCTTATCAACCTTAAGGAAATATTCCTCATTTTTCTACTGAACCCCAAATTTGCCACTATTTTGGACAGAATGGCCCGTGTATAAAGAAGGTTATCTTTGAGAAGTCAAAATCATCATTTTCTGGTTTATTGAAAGCTGATCCCTTGCTCTCGTGTCCTCTTTTTCAGAATAACATGTTTAGGTTGGTATTTAGATGGGATTTTTTTTAGCTTTCAAATGTGATGGCTCTCTGTTTTAACATGTTTGTTCTCAGAATTTGATGATTAAGACTTTTTCATCCTTTTGAAAGCATTATACCAATTGGGCATCAGGGAGTCACTGCTGATTAAAAAAAAAGGGACTGACTATTGGGTAACACAAGGAAAAACCAGAAGAGTTATCTATCATCCATAAGTTTGTGTCTTTAGAATTATCCAACACAATAATAAAGATGGAACTGAATGAATAGAAGCATATAAAGATGCTCACAAGCAACAGGATGGCTTTGGTAGCTCTGGTCTCTGGGGAAGAACTGGGATTGAGGCTGGCCTTATGAATGTGCTGGACTTGCCAGTGGTGTCTGCGCAAAACAACTACCATGTAGCCATTGGTAATGGCCATGAACACCATAAGTACTACATAAAGAAACTGCCTGATTACTAATTTTGAGGTATTCAAGGCATGCCTGTTCACAGAACAACACCCTAGATTTCTACTCAGGTTACTGTTTGTGTTGTTCCTAGTGCCAGTCACATACAGTGACACAACCCCATCTATCAACAGATTGAGAACCCATATGAAAACACAGAATCGAACAATACACTTCGGGGCTCTGGTTTTGATCTCAGACCATATGAGATGGCCAGAACTGATGGTAATTGCCTGGAAGATACTCAGAAATCAGATAGTAGAAAGGAAAATGCCCCAGGTCTCTCTTTGAATATATATTATGATTTTACATTCAACGTCACCCAAGAAAATTTTCTGAATGTAAGAATAGATTACCCATGGAACTCCACTCAAGAGAATCACTAGAAAGTTGGAAAAGGCCAAATTAATGAAAATTAGTTCAATGAGTCTTATGCTTTGACCAGTGATGGTATTAAAGCCATACAAGTAAAGGAGTAAGCCATTTCCAAATGTCCCAATTGTAATCTGAACCACATAGAAAGTACACAGCATAGTATCATAAGGATGCATTTCTAGTGCATAGGGCACTGGCCCTGAAGTCAGGAGGACCTGAGTTTAAAGGCCTCAGAACAAACACTTGACACTTGCTAGCTGTGTGACCCTGGGCAAGTCACTAAACCCCAATTGCCTAAAAAAAAGAAAGGAAAAGAATGCATTTCATATTTTCTTGGATAGAAAGGTGGCAGTCTGATCTGAAGCTACCTGGGAATGAAAAGAAAGGATTCTGTCTTAGATCAAGTGAGGTTAAATGAGCTTCCAAAACGCTCACCAACTCACACAAGCTTCAATAATCCCTATTTGTTATATAAATATAATGCTTTTCTCATACCTTATTTTTGGAGGTTAAGAATCCAAGTATTCCTATCCCTTGACATTATAAAATGTTTACACTTATAAGTAGGGATTATTCATTTATCATATTGTTTTGTCTTTGGTGTCTTTGTGAATATTTGTCTAATTTTAAGGACATTGATCTTTTAAAGATTATCTGGTGACTGATGAAAAAGGTCATGAAGGGATTATAGAAAAAAATGTAGGAGGCATGGTTCAGGAAAAATGAAATGTTTTGCCTTAGGAAGAAAAGGCTTCAGGGAAAATCCAAAGGAAAAATGATTAAAAATCACTAATATAAAGAGGCAGTCTACATTTTTTGAGAAATGAAAATTTTGATGAGAAAATAAAATTATAAATGTTATATGTTTAATTGGATTGCAGATAAGGAGAGATTTTGGAAAATCTTAGAAAATAAGAATATGTAGAAATATGAACATATAGAAAATATCAACAGCTCATTTGAGCATTTTTTTTCTGTTTTGAACCAAAAGTTAGAAATAGAGCAATATTTGAAACAAAAGAGAAACATGTTTAAGGTTTCCAAATTAATCAGAGTACTAAGAGTTTTCAAACAATACACTAGGCTTTCCTGAAATGTGATGTTGATCTTTGCCAGAGACCTACATTTAAAGATTGACTGACTACTTATAGGGAATATGGCAGGCAAGGTTCTTTTATAGATAAGTATTGGAATAGAAATCCCTTCTAATCTTTGAAAGACTTGATTTATTTCTGGATTTCCCTCCCATTCCTTATGTAATCTACTAAAAATATACCAAATCAGTTGTCAAAAAAAAAAGTGTTGTCAAGAACTTTATGTATCTTAAAGACCATCTAAAATAGTTTAAGACATCCAGTTCCCTGATGTTCCACTGTTAATTTGAATGTATACATTATGAAAGGGTCAGGAAAAATCAAGGCCATTGAGGTCTGGGATAGTGATTGACCTGTACTTATTTTGGCTAGGTATCCTAAGTGAACAGCCATTCTTTGTAGATTCTGGAGTTGCTAAATTAAGTGTTCATGGCATTTATTCAGGCCACTTGGGATTACACAGAGAAGACAAGTAGTTTCAGTTGTAGGCTTTTGCCAAGCTCATACGTCCTTTGACTTCAAGGATTCTAATGCCATTAGTATAAAGTCACCAAGGAGAAGCTTTCTACAGATAAATTATTGTCACAAATATAGCTGTCCCTTGTGCTGAGCTGTCACTCAGAATTATTACAGTAAGAGCCTTTAAGTATTCCAAAAGGAGTATATTTCTCAGGACACACTCTCAGAATCCAAGAATCTTCCAAAGCAGTGGAATATAAGCACTGAAGTGCAAGGAGATGTTAGGGAAACAATATTTAGAGGGTTGTTGTTATCTGCCTCATAGACTCCTGTCTCCTAGACACATTAAAACATTAAGTAGGTGGGGCTTAATAAAAATAATGTTGTTGTCTCCCCCAATACCATTGTGTTATTTCCTAGCTCAGATATTTTATTTCCCATCTGTCTTTTTCCTGTTCTATGTGACGGTAAGGTTACTGATATTTGTCTGTTCATGCTTTAATCTCATGTTACATCAGTATATAATCATTGCCCAAGACTTACCCAAAATTGACAACATTATTAGTTCCCTGCTATACATCGGGAATTATGCCTAGGTTTTTATTTCATTTTTTCTTTCCTTTAGACATATTATCAATATATTATCAAAAATGTCACAGTCACAAAGTATATAACACTGCTGTTGAAGGTTAATAACATTCTTTTAGTTATACATTATATCTATTCATAAGTATTCTATATGTTGCATATGTCATTACAGGTTTAGCATTATAGTCTTTACCAATACATTTGTTATTGTTACTACTTGAAAAAAATGCAAGCTGAAAGTATATATATTGAACTGGAATCTGATACAGAGATGCTGTTTTTATATCGGGTGTATACAAATGCTAAAAAAAGTAGAAATTTGCATTAAAAAGATAAATATTGACTGAAATTATTTTGTCTAAAATTGGCTGGTTTTATGAGTAAGAAAAGTGAAAAGTTTAGTGGAACTCCACAGTGGATAAGTTTTAGTACATGGGCCACAATCTTGAAGAACATCAAGAACTGATCCACATAGTAAAAGCAGGATGAAAACTTCCGAGTGGAATGATTGTCACTAGCATTGTGTTACAATTGCATGAATCTTTTCTTGAGATTATAGCTGAGTACAAAGAAGAAGATCCTACCGACTTTGCACTTTGTGACAACATTGTCTGGAGAGATTACTACTACCAAGCGCAGCAAGATTGTCAAAAGAAGCAGATTTTTTAGACTGGAACAATTATGAAAAAACTTGATCCATAACTGGGGATGGAAAATGGTGTAGTTGACACAAAATTGCACCAGTCTCCATCACCTCTCAGATGCAGATCTCAGGCTGAAAGCCCAGAGAATCTGTGTTGTAATATGGAGCTAGAGACAAAAGTCAAAAGATTGAGTAAAGATAAAAGGCCAAGGGAACAGATGCTATAAGAGTTTAATGCAAAATCACAACCAACAGAGGATCAAAATGATATTCTGTGCCAATAGACATATATGTGATGAATGTAAATGCACATGGGAATGAGTGAATTTCCAGGAATCAGAAACAAGGCAAATTGGGCAAAAAAACTTGAGTTCACTGTGGTTTCCTTAAAATAATGAGAATGACCTCAAATTTGCTGAAATTACATCCAATCCAATTCAATAATCCCAACATCAAAGTAAATTCAGAAAATAAATTTTTTTTAAAACGGTTGCAAATGTTGACTAAATGAACATGTAGCTGCCACGTACATTTGACAGGAGAAATAACTTTTGGTTTAGGGGAATCTAATGTCCAAGGTAAAGATAAGGAGAAATAATCTTTACCATGTGGACTAAGTTTGTCATAAAGTACTTAAATGAGATAAAGGATTTGGGAAGATGATAACCAGGTAGAATAAATTAAACTTGAGGTATCTCAAAGGAAGAAATTACAATGTTAACTATAGCAGAATTATGCATTTAAATACAAATATTCTCATAGTGGATAAAAAGAAAGTCACTGAAACTTTCAGTGAGGTACATATAAAAGAAGTATACAAACATATATAAATATACACATACCTACATCTGTGTATACAGTTTTTCTTGTATATATATATACATATACACACATAAATAAACATGTATGCATATATTTACATATATATGTTTGTAAACACACAGGTGTATGCACATATATACAGTATGCATGTATATAAGTACATATATGTACATACACATACACATACATATGTGGGTATATTTGTATTCCCATTTTGCCATTGGAGAAACTAAGAGAGCTGCATTTCCAAGATTTTTCAAGAACCACAAAGCTATTTAGTGTATGAGACTACATTAGCATTTAAGTCTCCTGACTCCAGATTCAGTATTCTATTGATTGCTTTATATAGTACAATGGGAGAGGGGTAGAAAGACAGAGTAAAGGACAGGGGGAGAGAGCTGAACAACAACTTTTGGGAAGAGAAGTTTATCCAGGTTGCAAATTGTTACTGTTGCTATTGACATAATTATTGTTACTAATTGTTACAATTATTACTATAATTAATGATGACAATAAAGACCAATCACTTAAGATATGAATTGTGTTTAATTTCAAATCAATGCTATTTAATATGAGACACATGGCCACTTAATTAACTACAAAGATGCTATCCTTACCAGTAAGAAAATATCAAAATATATTCTGACAGGAATATTGTTATTATGAAATATAACATTCCCTTCTCTGTCAAAAGGCCATACTGGCTGGAAGAAAGTACCTCCCTGTGAATAATCTTAGCAATGTCATTGCATTCCTGCTCTTGAGCCATTTACTCTCAGGGAGGTGGGGCAGGGCCCACACTGGGGATCTACATCTACCCAAGAGACTTGGAATATCCTAATCTCTTTCATTAAGATTCATGGTGAGTTAGATCATAAAGGGGCAAACAACCAGAAGGAAGTGAGTTTTCTTGCTTAGATTGCCAAAGTCAACTGAGGCTTAGGATCAGTCCCGGTTCTTCCTAAGAAAATCTCTAAACTCTGCCCCTTCTTCCTCCTTAGGAAAAAAAAAATTCTTTAAGTTCTCTTGGTGGATATCTGTATCCTCAAATTTATGGGTGACTTAGCCTCTCAAGTCCTTCTTTATATCACCTAAATATGCCTTCTTCTTCCACTTATGAGTTTGATTTATTTTAGAACTAATACTCCTTTCATTGCCTTAAAAGCTGGGATGAGAATCCTTAAGTAAAAATAGCTAGTAGTAAATGGAAAGATGAGTGACTATACCATCTACATATAAAGAGGTCCAGTTTTCAATTCCTCCTTTATGCCAGGGTATCACACTACACAAAATATGTCTTTCCCGTGCAGGATGTGTGCCCCATTTCTGTCACATGCTTTCCTAAAATTCTTTTTTGTTGTTTTTGTTGTTGTTCTCATAAGATATCTGGTGATTTGTCTCACAACTGCCTACAGCCCTTTCAACACTGAATTTTGCTGCATGTAAATTACATGGAATAGCCATCCAATGAAGAGGAAGGCAACCTATCCTCAATGTTCTGAACCCAGTTTCCTGTGCTCAGGGATTGAGGAAATGGCAGGGCAAACTTCCAAACCCTATTGCAACTTTACTTTAAAATACGGAAGAAGAGAGCATAATACTATTCTAGAGTAGCCTCTCTCCTTTGCCCTTTCCCAATCAAGGGAATCGAGTTGAATCCCATAGCCTTTGTAATCAAGGTTTAAAGAAAAGCTGAAAAACACTTACAAGATTCACATGCATAGTTTTATGCCAGCCACCAACACCCTATCTACTCCCTTCTACCCTATTTTCCCTAAGGGAATTCTTGGCAGATGTGAATTGCTTAGTAACAGGTTTTCTATTCTGTAAGGAACATGGGATGCAATTGAACAGAGAGTCCTGTCTTTGCCAAGCAGTCACTTCCACACTGAAGCTACTGCTGCAAGGATCCTTAGGCTATAGGTGGTTCAGTGGCCTCTTTATCAGCATTGTTACTATTATTATTGTGAAAATCAAGAACTGGGTGCCTACAAAAATGAAATGATCTTTCCCTGGCAAGACAGATAGTAAGAAGCAGAATCAAAATCTAAACCCATGTACGGTGCCTTTAATTTGAGTGTTTTAACCATTTCACCATGATTCATGGGTAACCATGGCATTTGAGGCAGAAAGACAGAGACTTGGCTTTACCCAATTTATATAAAGTAATTTTTAAAATATAGGAAGTCGCCAAATGTAAGGTTTGTGATTAACAAGGTAATAGAAGTAAAGATGATGGAAATGAGTAAAGAAAAATGCAGAGGAAAAGATGTAGGAACAGAAAGGATGGGTCAAAGTCTCTGCATTGAAAGCAGTTTCCAGTTTCCCAATCAAAGCTGCATTGGAATTAAACAGGCATGAAGGCCACCCCAGAGGCAGAATAGGGCTGTAGAATGAGGACTGCAATGGGACACAGAGAACACATGCGTTCATATCCCCATGAATTAAGACTTTCTGTGACTTTGAAAGATTCACCAAGTCTCTCTGGGCCTCAGTTCCCTCACCTGTAAAATGAGGGCTTTCTATCAACTACTCTGACTTCTCTGCTCTGAATCTGTGAGGCTATATGACTGGCACACAGAGAGAGATTAGGCTGTGGAGTATTTGTTTAATAATCCCCATAGGAACTCTCAGCCTGTCATCCACATTCCTTCAAAGCCCTGCAGCCTAAGTGGGAGAGGAGGAGACAGGCTCAAGCTGCAGGGCTTGAAGCCATGGAGAGCAGCTGCCAGGGTTCTAAGAGCCATAGTGTTCTGCCAATGCAACAAGGCAGCCAGGACTCTGAGCTTGCAGAGTGAGGTTATTGGACAGCCCATAATGACTTTTTTTAAGACACTGCCTGAATCAGAGATCAGAGCCTTCCCCTGCTCCTTGGGTTGAGCTCAGACTGAAAAGCTACAAGGCCTTTCCCTGATCTACTCAGAAAGAGAATAATCAGGGCCCAGTTTTCTCCCAGGACTATTACAGTTCTGAATCTCCCAAAATCTGAATCACAACCCTGCTGAGTAATGTACCTACACATGCTCCTCAGCCTGGTTGGGGATCATAGTAGGGAGGGGACAGAGGCAGAGACACTAGACAAGTAAATATCAATATGTCCTTACTGCATTTTAAGATGTGGATAATACCTACTGAGGAAAGTAGGTATTTTCGAGAAGGTTCCTTCTGTATCTCAGGCACTTGGTGAAGTAATCCCCAGTCCCCTAGAAGAGATTACTAGGATTCTTTATCTTTGTGTTCAAGGCATAAAGTCACTCACCAGTCTGATCTGTGCTGCCAAAGCGGTGGCTAGAGTTGGGTGTGGGAGTAAGAGTGGGTGTGCATGGGTGCATGCATATCTGTATGTATGTGTTTTAAGGGGATGCGCAGGGCTGTAGTTATAGGGACGGGGTTTACTGATCTCATCTCCCCCAAGAACTGCAATTACAATGTCACCTCAAAAAGAAAAGTCAGCAGAAGAGATCTAAGATGGGTCTAAAGAAAAAACAACTCTTTGTCTCAAGGAAAAATCTCCATCACTAATTAAAAATGATTAATTAGAATCTCTAAAGAAGCAACTCCTGACATCTGGGAGACAATTTTTTTTTTTCTCTCTTGGCCTGATTCCAGGAAAGGAGAGAATGAAGGCTTTTCTAGGTAACAGGACCAAAGGAAATAATGATCACTGAGAAATGATATGTGAGGGCCCCAATTCTGGTAATCTAGGATTCCTGGTAACTTTTTCTGCAAAAGGAATAATTGAATG
>NW_020954013.1:0-1634 GCF_900497805.2 Vombatus ursinus
AGGGAATGCCGGGAATAGCTAGTTTTCATTCCTACAAAAATGTAATCTAGGGTTTGGGGGGAAGTTGAACAAAGGAAGCCATGAATTAGAATAAGAAAACACTATTGATAAGTGAATAGAATAACCAGCAGAAAACCAGTTCTGAGGTTAGGTGTAAATTAACATCAAAAAGGGTGTTCCCAAATAAAAGCAAAAGTGATGAGCTCCCCAAGTTGTGAGGAGTGGGCGATTAGGGGTGGAGACCCATATGGGGAAATTAGCCACTTCAGATAAGGCTGTAGCCTCTATAGTACCTATGGGGAAACAGGAGAGGGAAATTCGAATTAAGAATAGGGAATAAAAAAAGGTGTATATCTGTTGGACACATGTGCTTTCACATATGGGACACCTGGCCTTCCCAGGCCGTTATTGAAGTTTCTTCCAGGTTCAAGCAATGGCTTCATGAAATTCATTGTAAAGCTAACCTGAATTAGTCTTTGAACTCAGGTTTCTTGACTTAAAGTAAAGTGCTCTATGCACTCTATCACCTGCCCATCTGTTGGGTTTCTGGGACATATAAGTTTCCATATTCTTCCTTGAATTACTCCTGTCTTTGCTGGGCCAGGTTATTGAAACTCTACCAGGATTTCATGTCTCTGATATAGGAAGCTCTGTGCATAAAAGCAGCAATCTTACTGCTTATTCAAGAGTGGAAAGTTGAAGGAAAGTGTGAGTTAAACTCAGAGCAATATGTTTCATCAACGAGTGGATCCCAATGGGTCATATTGACAGCAGGAAGGGAGAATGTGTCTAATGTTAGTAGAGCAGGACCTGCTTGATTGAAATTGGCAATTCCATTGGAAATTCTAGAGTCATTTCAACTTATGGTAGAACATGGGATGAAGAAGATATTATCACTGAGCAACAAGCAAGAAGAAAGGAAAGACTAGGTTGCAAACTCACTTGAATACAAGGCATTGCCCTGTTTCCACATGTGTCTTCTGAGCTCACTTTTTCTTTACCTTTCTTCTCTTTCCTTATGATTTAACAAGAGAATACATTTCTCTCCATTCTCCACCAGCTAGAGGAGTGAGTCTCTTTCTAACTTACTGCTGATTTTTAAATTTTAATGTCACTTTAATGAGTGTAGAGAGTATTTTGCTCTTCATCAAGTTTCTGGAAAGTCATGGGCAGAAAACTGACCTTTGGGGGTGAAAAATTGAGAGCAGCCTTTTATTGTTGCTGTTCTCTTGCTTTCTCCTATGTTCAATTTTCTACAGTTTTCCTAAGAAGGAAGAAGAGGGAAAGATTGTCTTTCTTCTTTTGAGTGTCAATTACTCTAGCTAGGCCCTCAATTCATTCCCTCTCACTTCTCCTAGCTGTCTCACTTTACACTCATGCAATAATCTCCCTAATCCAGGTTAAGCTTTGATCTACCCTAATTTTTCTACTATATACTGCTGCAACTAACGTCTTAAAAAGAAAAGAAAAAAAAGAAAAAGAAAACTTATGAGCCCAGTCACAGGAAATTAACTTGGTTCTAGTGTTTCTTCACTGGATCATCCATTGTTTGTTTGTTTATGTGTTGGTATATGTGTGTGTGTGTGTGTGTGTGTGTGTGTGTGTTTGTTTAAGGCAAATTTCTAAAAAAAAAA
>NW_020954013.1:1644-22959 GCF_900497805.2 Vombatus ursinus
ATCAAAGTCAAAGGGTGATGTGCCCTGGGTAGAACGAACTACATCCTGCCATCAACAGAAGGATCAGAAATGGTGGTGGTACACCTTCAACTTCTAACATTCTCCCAAAGTAAAGAGATGTCACAAGACAGGCAAGAGTACTTTGCAATCACTACTTCACTCCTTTTCTGGTACTACTTCACATAGTCCTTAGTCAACCATCTGTTCTCTTTACTAATCATCCACAGATGATTTAAGCAAAGAATACTGGTTCAATAAAAACAAATTTCATCTATGCTGCTGGCATATAGTCTAGTATAAAAATTAGTCTATGTTTTTTTCATTTAATTTTTATTTTTTTTTATTGTTAACATGTGTTTTTAAAACTTTGGGTTACACATTTTCTCCCTCCCTCCCTCCCCACCCATCCTCGCTGTAAAGGCAAGCATCTTGATACAAGTTATGGAGGCTCAGTCATACAAAACACTTCCATAGTAGTCATTTTGTGAAAAACTAATTATATTTCCCTTCATTCTATCCTACCCCCCATTTATTCTATTCTCTTTTGACCCTGTCCCTCCTCAGAAGTGTTTGCTACTGATTATCCCCTCCCCCAATCTACCTTCCCCTCTATCAACCCCCTGCTTTCTTGTCCTCTTCCCCCTTTATTTTTCTGTAGGGTAAGATAGATTTCCACATCCCATTGTGTATGTTATTACCTCCTTAAGTCAAACCCTATGAGAAGATTTACTCATTCCCTCTCACTTTTGCCATTTCTCTTCCACTGTAAAAGCTTTTTCTTGTCTGTTTCATGTGAGATAATCTACCCCATTCTACTTCTCCCTTTCTCCTTCTCCTGGTATAATCCTCTCTCATCCCTTGATTTTATTCTCCAGATATCACCCCTTCATCTTCAACTCACCCTGTGCCCTTTATCTTTCTATCTATCTATCTATCTATCTATCTATCTATCTATCTATCTATCTATCTATCTACCTATCTATACATACATACATATAACTTTTTTAGCCCCCTACTACTTTAATACTGACAAAAGACTCATGAGTTAAAAATATCATCCTTCCATGCAGGAATGTAAACAGTTCAACCTTAATAAGTCTCTTATGATTTCTCTTTCCTGTTTACCTCTTCCATGTTTCACTTGAGTCTTGTATTTGAAACTCAAATTTTATATTCAGCTCTGGTCTTTTCCTCAAGAATGCTTGAAAGTCCCCTATTTCATTGAACAGCCATTTTTTACCCTGAAGGATTATACTCAGTTGTCCTGGGTAGGTGATTCTTGGTTGTAATCCTATCTCCTTTGTCCTCAGGAATATCATACTCCAAGCCCTCTGGTCCCATTATGTAGAAGCTGCTAAATCTTGTGTTATCTTGATTGTGTTTCCACAATACTTGAACTGTTTCTTTCTGATTGCCTGCAATATTTTCTCCTCGACCTGGGAACTCTGGAATTTGACTACAATATTCCTATGAGTTTTCCTTTGGGGATGTCTTTCAGGAGGTGATCAGTGGATTCTTTCAATTTCTATTTTGCCCTCTAAAATATCAGGGCAGTTTTCCTGGATAATTTCTTGAAAGTTGATGTCTAGGTTCTTTTTTTTTTTGATCATGGCTTTCAGATAGTCCAATAACTTTTAAGTTCTCTCCTGGATCTAATTTCTAGGTCAGTTGTTTTTCCAATGAGATATTGCACATTCTCTTCTATTTTTTCATTCTTTTGGAATAGTTTTACAGTGCCTTGATTTCTCATATAGTCACTACTTTCCAATTGCTCCATTCTAACTTTTAAGAAAGTATTTTCTTCAGTAAGCTTTTGGGACTCCTTTTCCATTTGGCTAATTTTGCTTTTTAGGGCATTCTTCTCCTCATTGGTTTTTTGGACCTGTTTTGCCATTTGGGTTAGGCTACTTTTTAAGGTGTTATTTTTTTAGGTCTCCTTTAGCATCATTCTCAGTTTTTCTCCTACATCTCTTACTTGCTTCTCAAAATCCTTTTTGAGCTCTTCCATGGCCTGGGACCAATTCATATTTTTCTTGGAGGCTTTGACTTCCTTGTCTTCTTCTGTATGTATGTTTTGATCTTCTTTGTCACCAAAGTAATATAATATAGTCTGACTCTTTTTGCACTGCTTGATCATCATCCTGGCCACTTACTTGAATTATAAACCCTTTCTTAAGGTAGGGGTTCATTTCCAGTGTGGATAATGTACTGTCCCAAGTTTCAGGGGTTTTGTGCAAATGTTTTCAGAGATACTTCCAGGGACCTGTAAATTTTCAGTTCTTCTAAGGTGCTATGATCAAGGGTGAGGTGTTTACTCTATTCCTGTCCTATGCTCTGCTCTATGAGAGACTACAAGCACTATTTTCTGTCTTGGAGCTGTGAGGAGGATTTCCTCTCCACAACCACTACAAGGTCCACCATGCCAGCACCCCTCTTTAGCCCAGGACTGCCAACCAGAACTGTGACCCAGATCCAAGCACGGGTAAAGAAGAGAATCCTTCAACAGCAAGAGATTCCTGCTATCCCCTCTGATCAGTCACTTTGAGTTCCTCTCAGTCTGTGGGCCAGAAGCTCAGGAGGCAGCTGCCTCCCTGGTGCTGAGCTTGGGGAATGGTGCTGGGACCCCGTGCTTCTCTCTCACCACAGAAACAGACTTTTCCCACTGATCTTCTAAATTGTCTTTGGCATTCATGGGTTGAGAAATCTGGAAACTGCCACAGCTGTCTGTGATTCAGTCCTCTGAGGACTGCTCTAGGTTCACAGCATAACCAGAATTTGGATCCTGAATCCTTGACACAAAATCATGCATTCTTTCCATTTCACTATGGGACAAGGATAACAATAGTGAATATACTATCAAATTCCCTTGAAATGTTGATTGTTTGTGTGAATATCTCTCTCTCTCTCTCTCTTTCTCTCATCTAATTGTTTTTTGTTTTTTAACAAATGTTAGTATAATTTAGATGTATTTGATGTTGGAGGAAACACATTTTTAAAACTAAGCAAATGTATATAGCAAATATTGACTATATCTAGAAAAGAGGTGGTAGGTAGCATCTTAGAGGCAGTGGAGAGAATGATGGATTTTCTAATAAGGAAAAACAAAATTTTAAATTTGTAAGATGTTCAGTATTTGTGCAGACTTGTGGAAATCATTAATCTCTCTGGCCATTGGGACCTTCAACTATAATACTAATGTAGAAAACTTGGTGACCATTGAAATGACTTCCTTCTCTGAAGGATGGAACCACAGTTTGGAGTTGTAGCCAAACTGTACTGAATAGTATTCTCTTTTCTATTGGTCACCAAATTTGTTGTTGTTCTGGACAGAAAATTCCCTATATAAGGAAACTGAGTTTTGGGAAAGTGAAATAATCATTTTATGATTTACCAGAACTTGATCCTTTACTCCAATGACCTCTTTTTCAGAATAACATGAGGTTCAACAGCTTTTTTTTAGCTTTAAAATTCAATGGTTCTATGCTTTAAAGTTTGTATATTCTAAGACCGTGATGAGTGGGAATAAGATTTTTTTATCCTTTTGAAAGCATTAAAAGAAATGAGGATCCAAAAGTCACTACTTATTAAAACAAAGGGACTGATTGTTGGGTAACACAAGTTAAATAATGCAGAAATATGTATCACCCACAGGTCTGCAACTTTAGAATTATCCATAACAATAGCCATGATGGTACTGATCAAACAAAAGCATATAAAAATGCTCATGAGCAACAGGATGGCTTTGTTAGCTCTGGTCTCTGCTGAGGAATGGCAGCTGAGGCTGGTCTTATGAATGTGCTGGACTTGCCAGTGGTGTCTGAACAAAAGAAGCACCATGTAGCCACTGGTAATGGCCATGAATATCACAAACTGAACGTCATAAAGTGACTTCCAAATTACAAGTTTTAGAGTAGGCACATATACACGTCTGTAGAACAATATCCTATGCTTCTACTTAGCATGCTGTTTGTGTAGTTCCTAGGACCAGTCACATACAGTGCCACAGGTATATCTGTCAACAGATTGAGGACCCAAATAAAGACACAGGATTGCACAAGACACTTTGGGGCCCTAGATTTGAGCCCTGCCCATATGCTACTGCCAGAACTGATAGTGATGGCCTGGTAGACACTCAGGAGGCAGGAAGTGCAAATTGAAACACCCAGAGCTACTCTTTGCAGATAAATTACAATTTTACATTGGATGTCACTCATGGAAAATGTGTGGATGCAAACGTGTACTGCAAATGGAATTGCCTTGAAGATAATCAGCACAATGTGAGAAAAGAACAAATTAATGAAAATCAGGTCAATGGGTCTTCTCCTTTGATTAGAAGAAATTTGGGATGTGTCTCAAGGAGAAACAATTCCTTTCCTCAGGTAAAAATCACCATCAGCAATTATAAAAGAATCTTGATACAAAGATACAAGAAGTAATTAAACAAAATTGTTCTGAAGCATTAGAACAAGAAGGGTAAGTAGAAACAGAAACAAATTCACTGATCACCTGAAAGGAAAGGAAAAGTACAGAAAATTAAATATATACATACATATATATAGGAATAATATGTATTCTATGATATATAATATATGTATGTATGTATTTATGTTTGTATAGGAAGGCAAGGTAGCAGGTAGAAGTAAAGTAGGGGAGTCAGGAGGGTTAGGATATATATTTTCACAAATACAAAAAGAAAGATTAGGAGTAGAATCTGTTAGGGAAAGTATATGTTTATATATGTATATATGTGTGCATGTGTATGAGTATATTTGCATACATGGATTTATATATCTACATATAAATATAACTGCACCTAATTGTAGCCTGGGGGGTAGGGCTAGGAAGGGGGAAAAGGTTTAAAGTAAAAAGAGTACAGCAGAGAAGGAAAGAAACCTACAAGGAAGCAAAGGAAAGATGGACAGCTCTCAACACAATGTGTAGTATTTAATATATAGGCTTGATTGAAATGGAAATTTATTGCTATATATTTTGAAGCCTCTCTTATGTTCTGTTGTGTACATGACATTTTTTTCTTATTTTATATTCAAGTTTTAATATATACATCTATAATACATTTGTTTTTCTTGTCTTATAATGTATTTAATTTTCAATAAAAAAATTTAAAAGTCCTTTACTCTCAATAAAGAAGAAATCTTATTTTTAAGATATAATATATACAGAAAATGAATGGTTAGTAGCTAGATCTAGAGACGAGGTGGCAATATGACACAGTGCACAGGTCTGTAGATTTTCTAGTAAGGAATATTGAAATTTAAAATTGCCCTCAGGTCCTCACTCTCTGTGTAACCCTAGGTAAAGCATTAAACATTGGCAATTGACTCAGTCAGGTATATATTAAATGCTTTGAAAGTGTTGATGATAAAGGTGCCTTCTTTCTATGAAGCATGAGACCACAGCTTGGAATTCTTTTCAACCTTCAGGGAACATTCTTCATTTTCCTACTGACCCCCAAATTTGCCATAGTTTTGGACGGAATGGCCCATGAGTAAAGAAAGTTATCTTTGAGAAGTCAAAGTCATCATTTTCTGGTTTATTGAAAGCTGATCCCTTGCTCTCATGTCCTCTTTTTCAGAATAACATGTTCAGATTGGTATTTAAATGGGTTTTTCTTAGCTTTAAAACACCATGGCTCTCTGTTTTAACATGTTTGTTCTCGAAATTGATGATTAAGACTTTTTCATCTTTTTGAAAGCAATATACCAATTGGGAATCTGGGAGTCACTGCTGATTAAAATAAAGGGACTGATTGTTGGGTAACCCAAGGGAAAAAACAGAAGACATATGTATCACCATAGGTTTGTGTCTTTGTAATTATCCAACACAATTAGAATAGAAGCACACAAAGATGTTCATGAGCAAAAGGATGGCTGTGGTACCTCTGGTCTCTGGGGAAGAACTGGGGTTGAGGCTGGCCTTATGAATGTGCTGGACTTGCCAGTGGTGTCTACACAAAACAACCACAATGTAGCCACTGGTAATGGCCATGAACTCCACAACAACTGTGTCATAAAGTGACTTCCAGATTATATGTTTTGAGATAGTCATGGCATACCTGTCTACAGAGCAAAGCCCAAAGTTTCTACTCAGGTTACTGTTTGCGTTGCTCTTAGTGCCAGTCACAGACAGTGACACAACCCATCTATCAACAGATTGAGAACCCATATGACAACACAGAATAGAACAATATATTTTTGGGCTCTGGCTTTGAGCTCAGCCCATATGGGATAGCCAGAACTGATAGTAATTGCCTGGAAGGTACTCAGAAAGCAGATAGTAGAAAGGAAAATGCCCCAGGTCACTCTTTGAAGACAAATTATGATTTTACATTCAATGTCACTCAGGAAAATTTTTTGAATGCAAGAATAGATTGTCCATGGAACTCCTCTCAAGAGAATCACTAGAAAGTTGGAAAAGGCCAAATTAATGAAAATTAGTTCAATCGCTCTTAAGCTTTGACCAGTGATGATAATAAAGCCATACAAGTAAAGGAGTAAACCATTCCCAAAGTCCCAATTATAATCTGAACCATATAGAAAGTACACAGGATATCATCATAAGAATGCATTTCTAGTGGATAGAGTGCTGGCCCTGAATTCAGGAGGACCTGAGTTCAAATCTGGCCTCAGACCAAACACTTGACACTTACTAGCTGTATGACCCTGGGCAAGTCACTTAACCCCAACTGCCTGAAAAAAAAATGCATTTCTTATTTTCTTGTATAGAAAGATGGTAGTCTGATCTGAAGCTACCTGGGAATGAAAAGAGAGGATTGTCTTAGATCAAGTGATGTGAAATGAGATTCCAAAATGCTCACTACTCACACAAGCTTCAGTAATCCCGTTTATTATATAAATATACAGTTTTAGGAAATGCTTTTCTCATACCTTTTTTTTTGAGGTTAATAATGCAAGTATTCCTATCTTTTGGCATTATAAAATGTTTGCACTTATAAGTAGGGATTATTCATTTATTATATTGTTTTGTCTTTGATGTCTTTGTGAATATTTGTCTAATTTTAAGGACATTGATCTTTTAAAGATTATCTAGTGACTGATGACAAAGGTCATGAAGGGATTATAGAAAAAAATGTAGGATGCATGGTATAGGAAAAGTGAAATGTTTTGCCTTAGGAAGAAAAGGCTTCAGGGAAAATCCAAAGGAAAAATGATTAAAAATCACTAATATAAAGAGGCAGTCTACATTTTTTGAGAAATGAAAATTTTGATGAGAAAATAAAATTATAAATATTCTATGTTTAATTGGATTGTAGATAAGGGGAGATTTTAGAAAATCTTAGAAAATACAAATATGTAGAAATATGAATATGTAGAAAATATGAAGAGCTCATATGTGGATTTTTTTTTCTGTTTTGAACCAAAAGTTAGAAATAGAGCAATATTTGAAACAAAAGAGAAACATGTTTAAGTTTTCCAAATTGATCAAAATCCTAAGAATTTTTCAACAATATGCTAGGCTTTCCTGAAATGTGATGTTGATCTTTGCGAGAGACCTACATTTAAAGATTGACTGACTACTTATAGGGAATATGGCAGGCAAAATATAATTTTATAGATACATATTGGAATAGAACTCCCTTCTGTTTTTGAAAGACTTGATTTATTTCTGGATTTCCCTCCCATTCCTTATGTAATCTACTAAAAATATACCAAAACAATTAGTATTGTCAAGCACTTTATTGTGCCGGTCCAAACCGCGCACACTCTTTCAACCTGATCAGCCAACCAGAGTCATACTCACGTCTCATCGGAGGCCACCCAGGTAAACCAGAAATGAGCCGATCGGGGGGTGCAAAAACCTGAACTTTATTCAATAATCATCACAGCAAGGCCAGGCAGGAAGGCACATGCGCGGGCAGAAACAAAAGCCAACTCCAACCCCCCCTCCCTGCAGCTCTTTTTAGTACCTTCTTCGTCCCTCCTCCTCAGCCCGCCCATAGTGACTCGTCGAGGATCAAATATCAAAAAAGGGATGTCCAGCTAGTGTCCAGACAAAGGGAGCATACGTGGCACAGGAAGTGGGTCCCAGAGATTTGGAAGGAGGCGTGAGGGATCAGTGCATAGACAAAAGAGAGTATACGTGACGAAGGAAGTCGGGTCCAGATACCGGGGGGAGGTGTCTGGGGTCGGTGCTACACCTAGGGAGCATATGTGACTCAGGAAGTCAGGTTTGGTCACAGGAAGGAGGCGTCTGGGGTCAGCATAGTACCTAAAGAAGGAGGCTAGACAGAGAGAGCTCGTTCTCTGCCGTCCCCCTCCAAGTGGCACAGTCCTTGCCTAGGGAGCGCGCACTCCGGCCACTTCCCTGTACCCCGCTTCCTCCCCAGCCTGTCACAGCTCCATCCAGCACTGCTCCAGTCTCGGGAGTGAGAGCTCCAGTTACCTCTCCGAGCCCAGATCTCATCCCAGTACGTTACAACTCTGCCCAGCACCGCCTCTGCCCCTGGAGCAAGAGCTCCAGTTACTTTCTGGTACCCAGTTTCCGTCCCATGTTGGCACAACCCCCATCTGGCAGTAGCTGGCATCAAACAGTCCCTCACACTTTATGTATTTCAAAGGCCATCTAAAATAGTTTAAGACATCCAGTTCCCTATTGTTCCACTGTCAATTTTGAATGTAGCCATTATGAAAGGTTCAGGAAGAATCAAGGCCATTGGGGCCAGGGATGCTGGTTGACCTGTACTTACTTTGGCTAGGTATCCTAAGTGAGCAGCCATTCTTTGTAGATTTTGGAGTTGCTAAATTAAGTGTTCATGGCATTTATTCAGGCCACTTGGGATTACACAGAGAAGACAAGTAGTTTCAGTTGTAGGCTTTTGCCAAGCTCATATGTCCTTTGACTTCAAGGATTCTAATGCCATTAGTATAAAGTCACCAAGGAGAAGCTTTCTACAGATAAATTATTGTCACAAATGTTACTGTCCCTGATGCTGAGCTGTCACTCAGAATTATTACAGTAAGAGCCTTTAAGTGTTCCAAAAGGAGTATAATTCTCAGGACACACTCTCAGAATGCAAGAATCTTCCAAAGCAGTGGAACATAAGCACTGAAGTGCAAGGAGATGTTAGGGAAACAATATTTAGATGGTTGTTGTTACCTGCCTCATAGACTCCTGTCTCCTAGACACATTAAAACATTAAGTAGGTGGGGCTTAATAAAAATAATGTTGTTGTCTCCCCCAATACCATTGTGTTATTTCCTAGCTCAGATATTTTATTTCCCATCTGTCTTTTTCCTGCTCTACGTGACTGTAAGGTTACTGATATTTGTCTGTTCATGATTTAATCTCATGTTACATCAGTATATAATCATTGCCCGAGACTTACCCAAAATTGACAACATTATTAGTTCCCTGCTTGTGAGGGACTGTCTGATGTTGGCAGCTACCAGGTTAGGCGTTGTGGCAAGAGTAGGGTAAGATCTGGGTATTTTGGAAGTTGAGGCAGGGGCTGTGGTAGGCAGAGTCGTGGTGAACTGGGATGGGCTGGATTCGGAGAAGCCCTGAGGCAATGGACGGTGCTTGTGAGATAAGCTGGGTACAAGGAAGTAGCTGGAGCTTGAGCTCCTGAGGCAAGGGGCGGTGCCACGTGGGAGTGGGATGGCAGAGGACTGAGTTCCCTTTGCTTAGTCCCCTCCCTATATGCAACGTCATCCCCAGACGCCTCTTGTGACCTTCCTGACTTCCTGGGTCCCTTTGTGCAGCACTGACCCAAACCCCTCCTCCCAGTGTCTGAGCCTGACTTCCTAGGTCATGTACTCTTGTCTATGCACCATTCCCAGATGCCTCCTTCCTATATCCGGTCCTAGCCTCCTACGTCACTCCCTCCCCCTTGGTGTGCTAAACTCAGAAAGCCCCTTCCAGTATCTGACCCTACAATCATTGGCTAGTATGCGGGCTGGGGAGGAGGGGCTAGGTAGGTTTTTAGGAACAAGCGTGGTCAGATCACACGCGCTCTCCCCTGGCTCCTGCCCTGTTGCTCTGGCCTTGCTGCTTGGGCTTGCTATGATGGCTTGCCGTGTTGTCCTCTGAATAAAGCTCTGGTGTTGGCGCCTCCCGATGGCTCGTCTCTGTGTGTTGATCCGGCTGAGGACCGAAGACTCTGGTGTGAGTAAGACTCTGGTAGTGTGCTTATTATAAGAAAAGTGGGTACCGGCGTACGGCTGGCAGAAGGTCCGCGTGCGGCCAGTATACCTGCTATACATCGGGAATTATGCCTAGGTTTTTATTTCATTTTTTCTTTCCTTTAGACATATTATCAATATATTAGCAAAAATATCACAGTCACAAAGTACATTACACTGCTGTTGAAAGTTAATAGCATTCTTATAGTTATACATTATATCTATTCATAATTATTCTATATGTTGCATATCTCATTACAGGTTTAGCATTATAGGCTTTACCAATACATTTGTTATTATTACTACTTGAAAAAAAATGCAAGCTGAAAGTATATATATTGAACTGGAATCTTATACAGATATGCTGTTTTTATATCAGGTGTATAAAAATGCTAAAAAAAAAGTAGAAATTCACATTAAAAAGATAAATATTGACTGAAATTATTTTATTTGAAATTGGCTGGTTTTATGAAAGAAAAGTGAAAAGTTTAGTGGAATTCCACAGTGGATAAGTTTTAGTACACGGGCCACAATCTTGAAGAACATCAAGAACTGATTCACATAGTAAAAGCAGGATAAAAACTCCTGAGTGGAATGATTGTCACTAGCATTGTGTTACAATTGCATGAATCCTTTCTTAAGACTATAGTTGAGTGCAAAGAAGAAGATCCTACCGACTTTGCACTTTGTGACAACATTGACTGGAGAGATTACTACTACCAAGCGCAGCAAGATTGTCAAAAGAAGCAGATTTTTTAGACTGGAACAATTATGAAAAAACTTGTTCCATAACTAGGAGTGGAAAATGGTGTAGTTGACACAAAATTGCACCAGTCTCCATCACCTCTCAGATGCAGATCTCAGGCTGAAAACCCAGAAAATCTATGTTGTACTATGGAGCTAGAGACAAAAGTCAAAAGATTGAGTAAAGATGAAAGGCCAAGGGAACAGATGCTATAAGAGTTTAATGCAAAATCACAACCAACAGAGGATTAAAATGATATTCTGTGCCAATAGACATATATATGATGAATGTAAATGCACATGGGAATGAGTGAATTTCCAGGAATCAGTAACAAGGCAAATTGGGCAAAAAAAACTTGAGTTCACTGTGGTTTCCTTAAAATAATGAGAATGACCTCAAATTTGCTGAAATCACATCCAATCCAATTGAATAATTCCAAAATCAAAGTAAATACAGAAAACAGATTTTTTTTAAACTGTTGCAAATGTTGACTAAATGAACATGGAGCTGCCATGTACATTTGACAGGAGAAATAACTTTTGGTTTAGGGGAATCTAATGTCCAAGGTAAAGATAAGGAGAAATAATCTTTACTATGCGGACTGAGTTTGTCATAAATTATTTGAATGAGATAAAGGATTTGGGAAGATGATAACAAGGTGGAAGAAATTAAACTTGAGGTATCTCAAATGAAAGACTTATAATGCTTACTATAGCAGAAGCATGCATTTAAATATATATATATATATATATATACACATGTGTATATATATATATATATAGCTATAGTGAATAAAAAGAAAGTCACTGAAACTTGCAATGAGGTACATATAAAAGAAGTATATACACATATATAAATACATACAAGCCTATGTGTGTATATGGTTTCTCTTGAATATATATATATGTACTCACATAAATATACATGTATGCATATTTGCACACATATACTCATATATTTAAACATACATGTGTGTATGTACATATATACATTCATAAACATGTGTATGTATGTACATGTATAGATATAAAAGTGTATATGTGTGTATATATATGTATATATATATACATACATGCGTACATGCATGCATACATCGGTGTATTTTTATTCCCATTTTGCCATTGGAGAAACAGAGGGAGCTGCATTTCCAAGATTTTTCAAAGACCACAGAGCTATTTAGTGTATGAGACTAAATTAGCATTCAGGTCTCCTGACTCTAGATCCAGTATTCTATTTATTGCTTTATATAGTACAATGAGAGGGGTCGAAAGACAGAGTAAAGGAAGGGGGGAGAAAGCTGAACAATAACTTTTGGGAAGAGAAGTTTATGCAGTTTGTAAAATTGTGAGTATTGTTATTGTCATAGTTATTGTTACTAATTGCTACAATTATTACCATAATTAATGATGACAATAAAGACTAATCACTTAAGAAATGAATTACATTCAATTTCAAATCAATGCCATTTAATATGAGACACATGGCCACTTAATTAACTTCAAAGATGCTATACTTACCAGTAAGAAAATATCAAAATATATCCTGACAGGAAAATTGTTATTATGAAATATAATATTCCCTTCTCTATCAAAAGACCACACTGATTATAAGAAAGTACTTCCCTGTGAACAATCTTGGCAATGTCATTGCATTCGTGCTCTTGAGCAATTTACTTTCAGTGAAGTGGTGCAGGGCCCACACTGGGTATCTTTAGCTTGACTTAGCCACATCTACCCAAGAGACTTGGAATATCCTAATCTCCTTCTTTAAGATTCATGGTGAGTTAGATCATAAAGGGGAAAACAACCAGAAGTAAGTGAGCTTTCTTGCTTAGATTGCCAAAGTCAGTTGGGGCTTCCGGATTAGTCCTAGTTATTCCTAAGAAAATCTCTAAACCCCACCCCTTCTTCCTCCTTGGGAAAAAAAATAAATATCTTTTTCGTTAAGTTCTCTTCATGGACATATGTATCCTCAAATTTATGAATAACCCAGACTCTAAAGACTTTCTTTATCTCAATTAAATATGCATTCTTCCTCCACTTATGAGTGTGATTTATTTTAGGACTAATACTCCTTTCATTGCCTTAAAAGCTGGGATGAGAATCCTTAAGTAAAAATAGCTAGTAGTAATTGGAAAGATGAGTGACTATCCCATCTACATATAAGAAGGGCCAGTTTTCAAATCCTCCTTTATACCAGGGCATCACTCTGCATAAAATAGGACTTTGTCATGCAGGATGTATGCCCCATTTCTGTCACATGCTTTCCTGAGATCCTTTCTTTTTGTTGTTGTTGTTGTTCTCATAAGATATCTGGCTAATTCTCTCACAGTTGCCTGCAGCCCTTTAAACATTGAAGTTTGCTGCATGTAAATTACATGGAATAGCCATCTAATAAAGAGAACTAGGAAGGCAACCTATCCTCAATGTTTTTAACCCAGTTTCCTGTGCTCAGGGATTGAGGAAATGGCAGGGCAAACAGCCAAACCCTATTGCAACTTTACTTTAAAATACAGTAAAAGAGAGTATAATACTATTCTAGAGTAGCCTCTCTCTTTTTCCCTTTCCCAGTGAAGGGAATCGAGTTGAATCCCATAGCCTTTGCAATCAAGGTTTAAAGAAAGGCTGAAAAACACAAGATTCACATGCATAGTTTTATGCCAGCCACCAACACCCTATCTACTCCCTTCTCCACTATTTCCCCTAAGAGAAGTCTTGGCAGATGTGAATTGCTTAGTAACAGTCTCTCTATTCTGTAAAAAGCATGGGGGGCAATTGAACACAGAAACCTATCTGATATGTGAAGGCCCCAAATCTTGTAATCTGGGACTCCTGGTGACTTTTTCTGCAAAAGGAATAATTGAATGTGATCTTCCTAATAATATTTATTCAGTGCTTTATTTTTGTAATGCTTTTTAGAGAACAATATTTGATAGTCACAACAATCATATGAAATTAGTGCTTTTATTATCTTTAGTTACAAACTCATTTTCATATTTTTAGGAGTTTATTTAAAAAAACTGGATGATACATTGGGGAAATAGTAGAATTATGTGTATTCCTTTGTGTAAGTCTATGATTTTTCTTTCATTTATTATTATTTTTTAAGAATCAGACAAGGGAGCAGCTAGATGGTGCAGTGGATAGAGCACTGGCCCTGAAGTTATTAGGACCTGAGTTCAAATCTGGCCTCAGACCAAACACTTAACACTTACTAGCTGTGTGATCCTGGGCAAGTCACTTAACCCCAACTGCCTAAAAAAAAAAAAAAAGAATTCAGACAGGTTAGCAGGCAGCAGCACATAGTGGCTAAATGGGGATCAATTGCAGGTTAGACTGAATGAGAGGAATTAGTGCTCTGTACAAGTCTATCTGCAGTGTAGACAGAAAAAGATGACAGAGTTTAAGGGACGTGGTCCAGGATCTGGAGATAATAGATGACTGAATTGTGGAGAATGTGGTGAAGGGTGTTGCTTCTGCATGTCACTCAATCAGGGGGTGGATACCTATGTGACAAGATTGGATTCAGTTTAAACTGGGAGGGAATGCCAGAAATAGCTAGTTTTCATTCCTACAAAAATGTAATCTAGGGGTTGGGGGGAAGTTGAACAAAGGAAGCCATGAATTAGAATAAGAAAACACTGTTGATGAATGAATAGAATAACCAGCAGAAAACCAGTTCTGAGGTTAGGTGTAAATCAACATCAAAAAGTGTGTTCCCAAATAAAAGCAAAAGTGATGAGGTCCCCAAGTTGTGGGGAGTGGGCAATTAGGGGTGGAGACCCATGTGGGGAAATTAGCCACTTTGGATAAGTCTGTAGCCTCTATAGTACCCAGCCTATCGGGAAACAGGAGAGGGATATTGGAATCAGGAATAGGAAATAAAAAAAGGTGTATATCTGTTGGACACACATGCTTCCACATATGGGACACCTGGCCTTCCCAGGCCGCTATTAAAGTTTCTTTTATGATAAAATATAATGGAGAACAGACTTTGATAATATGCGTTTATGATAGCTGTTCCTAACTGCACAGTATGAAAAATCAGGTGGGTAGAGAGAATTGTTTTGGATCAATTTGCATGTGATTTACATATGATTTACAGACTTGGCTGGAACTTTAGATTTTGTTCAATCCCACTTTTTTTTTCTGACTGGTCTGAAATGAATAGAGTGTAAGGATTTTCCAGTGGCCACATAAAAACTAAGCAACATAATCATAATTTAGATCCTGAATCCCTGACACAAAATTAAGTATTATTTTCATTTCAGTATGGGACAAGGATAGCAACTCTGAACATATCAAATTCCCTTGAAATGTTGATTATTTTTGTGAATTGACTCTCTCTCTCTCTCTCTCTCTCTCTCTCTCTTCCTCTCACAACTTCCTATTTCATTGTTTTTTGTTTGTTTGTTTTTTGACAAATGTTAGTATAATTTAGATGTATTTGATGTTGGAGGAAACACATTTTTAAAAATAAGGAAATCTAAGATTGTTGGCTATATCTAGAAAAGAGATGGCAATAGCACCTTAGAGACAGAGGGGAGAATGATGGATTTTCTAGTAAGGAAAATCAAAATTTAAAATTTCTATAAGATGTTCAGTATTTGTGCAGACTTGTGGAAACCATTAACCTCTCTGGCCATTGGTTCCTTCAACTATAATGCTGATGTAGAAAACTTGGTGGCCATTGAGATGGTTTCCTTCTACGGAGGATGGAACCACAGTTTGGAGTTGTAGCCAAACTTTACTGAATAATATTCTCTTTTTTATTGGTCACCAAACTTGTTGCTGTTCAGGGCAGAAAATCCCATGTATAAAGAAATAGAGTTTTGAAAAAGTCAAATAATCACTTTGTGATTTACCAGAACTTGATCCTTTACTCCAATGATCTCTTTTTCAGAATAACATGAGATTCATGAGCTTTTTTTAGCTTTAAAATTCCGTGGTTCTATGCTTTAAATCTTTTATATTCTGAGACCTAGATGAGTGGGAATAAGACTTTTTTATCCTTTTCAAAGCATTACAAGAAATGAGGACCCGAGAGTCACTGCTTATTAAAACAAAGGGACTGATTGTTGGGTAACACAAGTTAAATAAAGCAGAAATATGTATCACCCACAGGTCTGCAACTTTAGAATTATCCATAACAATAATGAAGATGGAACTGATGGCATAAAAGCAAATAAAGATGCTCATGAGCAACAGGATGGCTTTGGTAGCTCTGATCTCTGGGGAGGAAATGAGGTTGAGGCTGGTCTTATGAATGTGCTGGACTTGCCGGTGGTGTCTGAACAAAACAAGCACCGTGTAGCAACTGGTAATGGCCATGAATGCCACAAACCCAGCGTCATAAAGTGATTTCCAAATTGTAAGTTTTATGGTAGTCATGGCATACATGTCTATAGAACAATATCCTATGTTCCTACTTAGCATATTATTTGTGTAGTTCCTAGGACCAGTCACATACAGTGGCACAGTTAAATCAGTGAACAGTTGAGGACCCATATAAAGACACAGGATTGCACAAGGCACTTTGGGGCCCTAGATTTGAGCACTGTCCATATGTGACTGCCAGAACTGATAGTGATGGCCTGGTAGACACTCAGAAGGCAGGAAGTACAAAGTGAAAGACCTCGGGCCACTCTTTGCACATAAATTATGATTTTACATTGGATGTCATCCATGAAAATTGTCTGGATGCAAATGTGGATTGCAAATGGATTTCCCTTGAAGAGAATCAGCACAATGTGGGAAAAGGATAAATTAATAAAAATCAGGTCAATGGGTCTTCTCCTTTGATTAGTGATTAAATTGGAGCCATATAGGTAAAGGAGTAAAAAATTGCCAAAGACTCCAGTTATAATCAGAAGCATGGAGAAAACACACATGATAGTCTCATAAGATTGCATTTCTTATTCCCTTGGACAGAAAACAAAATGGTATTCAGATGAAAAGTGACCTGGAAAAGAAGGGAAAGAATGCTGCTATAAAACGAGGGATACTGGATGAAATTTAACACTTTCTTGACAGATGAAATGAGCAATACATTTTGTTGTTATAGAGATAATCAATTTTAGATAATGTATTCTTGGCACAGTGGATAGTGCACTAGCTCTGGACTAACAAGCACCGGAGTTCAAATCCAGACTCAAACAAACAACATTTACAAGCTGTGTGACCTTGGGCAACAATTTAACCCCATTGCTTAACCAAAAAAAAATGTATTCTTGACTTTCAGTGACAAGATGGTGGAGTGAGAAAGGAAACTCCTCCCCAGAGCATTCCTAAATTCCCTTCCAAATAACTTCCAAACTGCTTCAGAACTGATTTAAAAGCAGGGAAACAGTTTACCAGCACAGCAGGAAAAGTCTGTCTCACTGGAGTGGAAGGAGAGCGAGGTCCCAGAGTAGCAGCAAGGAGTCTCACAGCAGGAGACCTGCAGCAGTGGTACAAGCTCAAAGCAATCCACCAATGAGCCCCCCCTTCTGCAAACCAGCAGTCCCCAAGGTAAACCAGTAGTCTGCAGCACAGTAACGACCCACTCCAGTGGCCCCAGCCCCAGTACATGCCACCAGCTAGGCTTTACCCCCAACTAGTGAGGCCCAGCCCCTCAAGCCAACCAAACCCCAAATCCCTGGGGCTGGCCAACAGCAAGACCCCTCCCCCAGGGTCAGACAACAGAAAGGCCTTGTTTCTATAGCAACACAGTATCAAGGCCCTGCACCTTGAGCAGGGCAGCAGCAAAACCCCACACAAAGATGAAGCCAACAGCGAGGCACCATTTCCACAGCACAAACCAGCAGGAAGGTCTCCCATCCAGTATAAGCTAGCAGCTAGGCTCTGAAGTCCAGCACAGAAAAAAGATCTCCAAAAATTCAAATTGATTTCCAAATACAAGATTCAAAGGAAACATACAAGGTTAAAAAAGAAAGAAAAAAAATATATGATATTCAATAAGGTTAAACCGTCTATATTTGCATATGGCAAGATAATATTTGTACCTCTTAAGAACTTTATTACCACAAGAGCAATTAGAAAGAGTATACATAGACAGAAGGTGTAGATATAATGTGACTTTGATAGGATGATACACACACATAAAGGGAGGGGGGAGAGAAAGAAGATTTCACTGGAAGAAGGAGGGGGAAATAGAATATTATCTCACATAAAAGAGTCAAGAAAGAACTATTAATTGGGGTCAGGGAACAGGGAGTAGGCAAAGGTCAAACCATACTCTCATCACAATTGGTTCAAAGAGAGAATGACATATATACTCAGTTGAATACAGACATCTATCTTACCCTATAAGAAAGTAAAAAGGGAAAAGGACTAGAAAAGGGGGGTGGGGGACACCTGATAGAAGGGATGGCAGATTGGTGGAGATAGTGATCAGAAGTAATACATTTGTGAGAAAGGACAGGGTGGGGAGTAAGAGAGAGAAAGAGAGGTGTATAAACAAGGGAAAATGGCATGGAGGAAAACACACAGTTATCATAACTGTAAGTATGAATGGGATGAACTCATCCATAAAAAGGAAGTGGATAGTAGAATGGATTAAAAACCAGAATCCTACAATGTGTTGTTTATAAGAAAAGCATTTGAAACAAAGAGATACACACAGAGGAAAGGGAAGCGACTGGAGCAGAATTTATTATGCTTCAGCTGAAGAAAAATAAAAGCAGGGGTAGTAATCATAATCTCAGACAAAAGAAAAACTATATCTAATTAAAAGAAATAAGGAAAGAAACTATATCTTGCTGAAAGTTACCATTGGCCATGAAACAATATCAGTACTAAACATATATGCACCAAATGGTTCAGTATCTAAAATTTGGAAAAGTTGAATGAGTTGCAGGAGGAAATAGACAATAAAACTATACTAGAAGGGGACCTCAGCTTTCTCTTCTGAGAACTAGATAAATCTAACCAAAAAACAAAAAAGAAAGCCATTAAGGAAGTGAATAGAATATTAGAAAAATTAGATATGATAGCTCTGGAAAAAACTGGAAATAGAAAGGAATATACTTTTTTTTCTCAGTAGTACATTGTACCTACACAAAAATTGACCATGTATTAGGACATAAAAACTTCATAACCAATTGCAGAAAAGCAGACATAGTAAATGAATCCCCTTGAAATCATAATACATTAAAAATTACATTCAATAATGAGCAATGGAAAGAGAAATTAAAAACGAATTGGAAACTACATAATCTAATCTTAAAAACTAAGGAGATCAAAGAGTAAATCACAGAAACAAATAATAATTTCATTAAAGACAATGACAACAATGGGACAACATTCCAAATTTAATGGGATGCTGCTATAGTGGTATTTAGGGGGAAATCAATATCTCTGATTGCTTGCATCAACAAAATAGAGAAGGAGCAGATCACCAAATTGGGTATGCAACTAAGAAAAAAACTGTAAAAAGAACAAATTCAAAATCCTCAAACAACAAATTGGAAATCCCAAAAATCAAAAGAGATATTAACAAAATTGAATTTAAGAAAAACAGTGAATTAATAAATAAAACTAAGAACTGGTTTTATGAAAAAAAAAAACATTCCCAATACTTTAAAGTATGTGGGAAAATAAGAGGAGCCCTACCAAATCCCTTTTTATGACACAAATATGGTGCTGATACCTAAATAAGAAAGAACTAAAACAGAAAGAAAATTACAGAACAAGTTCCCTAATGAATATTGATGCGAAAATTTTAAATAAAATACTAGCAAGAAGATTATAATAACATGTCATAAGAGTCATACACTATGACCAGGTTGGATTTATACCAAAAACGCAGGGTTGGTTCAATGTTAGGAAAGCTATCAGCGTAATTGACCATAACAATAACAAAACCAATAGAAATCATATGATTATCTCAATAGACCCAGAAAAAGCCTTTGACAAAATGCAATACCCATTCTGTTTAGAAACATTAGAGAGCATAGGAATAAAGAGAGTCTTCCTTAAATGATAAGCAGTATCTATCTAAAATTGTCAGCAAGCATTATCTGTAATGGGAATAAGCTAAAAGTTTCCCCAATAAGATTTCACTCTGTCTTTTCTCACAAGGGTGAAGTAAGGATGTCAATTACGACCTCTATTATTCAATATGGTACTAGAAATGTTAACTATAACAATAAGAGAAGAAAAAGAAATTAAGTTAGAATAGTTAGTGAGGAAACAAGACTACCACTTTTTATGGATGATATGATGATATTCTTAGGAAATCCTAGAAAATCAATTCAAAAGTTACTTTACATAAACTACAACTTTAGTAAAATTGCAGGATGCAAAATAAACCCATATAAATCATTAGCATTTCTATATATTGCAGACAAAACCTAGCAGCAAGAGATAGAAAAAGAAATTTCCATTAAAATAACTTTAGACAATATAAAATACTTAGCAGTCTGTCTGCCAAGACAATCCCAGGAACTATATGAATACAATTACAAAACACTTTTCATACAAATTAAGTCATATCTGAACAATTGGAAAAATTTTAATTGCTCATGGGTAGGCCAAGGCAATAAAATATAAATGAATATTCTACATAAATCAATCTTTTATTCAGTGCCATACCAATCAAACTACCAAAAATTATTTTTAGAGCTGGAAAAAAATAACAAAATTCATTTGGTACAACAAAAGGTCAAGGATATCAAGTGAATCAAAGAAAAAAAGGGAAAGGAGGCAGACTAGCCATACCAGATCTCAAACTGTATTATTGAAGAGGTTTCCCTTTGTCCCTTTTCCCTTTTTGCCCCTTTTCAAAAGGAATTTGTCTCCTTTGTTTACAATTCCCAGAAAAACCTTAACACTTTTAGATTCTCTCTTTGAAATCTTATTCAAATGCACTTTCCTTCCTAGGCCCAGGAAAACCTTGGTTTTAGAAACTGCTTTTATTTCCCTTTGAAAGCAAACTTCCCCTTCTACCTCCCTTCATTATCTATTCTCATTGTCTATTCAAATCTCTCAGACATTCCCTCCCTCTCAATCACCTCCCCCCTTCAACTGGCCTTGCATTGTGGCTACACCCAATCTCCCTTCCATTGTTTCACCTTCCTATGGCCTTTTGTCACTTCTCATCCTTCATCCTAGCTAGGCCCCACTAGGTCTAGGACCCAGGAGTTCTGTTGACCCCAGCTTACTCGCCACTCCCATCCAGATCTCCTTAGACCCCTTCCCCCATCACTCCAAACTTCTTGGCCACTCCTAGACCCCTCCCCCAGTCTTTCTGTATTTAAGATTCATCTTTGCCCCATTCTGATGTTGAGCTGTTCTCGAGCCTAGAGGCTGAGACCCCTTATGCCCACGTCCTCACAGGCGTCACATAGCCTATCCATGCCAGTCCCCACTCATATGCTGAGGTTTCTTCATGCCCAAGAGGCTGAGACTG
>NW_020954013.1:22969-96668 GCF_900497805.2 Vombatus ursinus
ATGCTGAGGTTTCTTCATGCCCAAGAGGCTGAGACTGCCTCATGCTTGCTTGTCCTTACGAGTGTCACCTGACCACCTCAACCCCCATTTAGATCACTGATGTTTGGGTTCCTTGGGAATCTGGCCTATATGCTTTAAATAAACTTTTTCTCTGGCTGGAAGAACATCTGAGTTGAATTCATTCAGGCAGATTTGGTGCCACGATCTAGGCTTTTTCCCGCAATCTTGGGGTGCCTCTGTGCATCTAGGAGCACCCCAAAGTCCCCATCCTCTTCATTATAAAGCATTAATTATCAAAACAATCTAGTATTTGCTAAGAAATAGAGTAGTGAATCAGTGGAATAGATTAAGTATACATTACATTATAGTAAATTATTATAGTAACCTAGTATATGATAAGCACAAAAATCCAAACATTTGGGAAAAAAAAAACCTCATTATTTGACAAAAAGGGCTGGGAAAATCAGAAACTAGTATGGCAGAATCTCCATATGCACCAACATCTTATATGGTATACTAAGATATCTCCTCTCCTCTCCTCTCCCTTCCCATCTCCTTACCTGAGGGTGTTCTGCCCAAAGAAAGGTCAATTTTGATGGCCTAAAGCTGTCTACTTAATTTGGGGGGTTTACTGGTTAGATGTCTTTCTCAAAGACCAAGACTTAAACCCAATTCACTCTGGAGCTCATAGATTGGACAACAATAGGTCTCTGCCCAAGCACCACTTGATGGTTATTTTTTGGGTCTTCCTGGCTCAGAGTGAATGTAAATAGAAACTGTTTGTCTTTTGGTGAGCAACCTTGCGGGTCTTCCTCTCCCAGCTTGCTTTTTTATTTATTTATTTATTCATTCATTCATTTATTTATTTATTTATTTGTTTGTTTATTTATTTTTATAAATGGGGCCATCCTTTGACTGAACTCCTTAAAGAAGACTCTTCACTGAATGGGTGTTGCCTCACTCAAAGTGGGAACTTGAGAAGACCTTAGCTTAAAAAGACCAAGGTCTCCCACTGCATCTGGGGCTATCTCCAGTCCTCCAGATCTATATCTCCCTACTGGACCCAGATGACTCTGGAGGAGAAAGTGAGGCTAGTGACCTTGCACAGCCCTCCCTCACTCAAATCAAAGTCAATTGCAAGTCATATCATCACCTCTCTGATGTCATGGTCCTCTTCAAAAATGAAGGACAAACACAACAACAACAACTAAGAGAAGGTCAAAATGAGTACATGATTTACAAATAAAAAGTGATGTCATAAGCAAATTAAGAAAGCAGGAAATAGTTTGTTTGTCAGATCTAAGGATAAGGGAAAAACTTAGGACCAAAGAAAATATAGAGAGCATTACAAAGTATAAAATAAATGACTTTGATTATACAAAAGTATTTTTGCACAAACAAATGCAACCAAAATTAAAAGGAAAGCAGAAAACTGGAAAACAATGTTTTACAACAAATATATCTGATAATGTTCTACTTTCTCAAATATATAGGAAACTGACTTAAATTATAAAGCTGCAAGTCATTCCTCAATTGGAAAATAGTCAAAGGATAAGAACAGGCAGTTTTCAAGTGAAGAAATTAAAGCTGTATATAGTCATATTTTTAAAAATGCTCTAAATCACTATTGACAAGAGAAATGCATATTAAATAACTCTGAGGTACTACCTTGCAACTATCAGATTGGCTAATGTGACAAAAAAAGGAAAATGACAAATTTTGAAGGGGACATGGAAAAACTGAGTCATTAATGCACTGTTGGTGAAGTTGTGAACTTATCCAACCATTCTGGAGAGTAATTTGGAATTATGTCCAAAGGGCTGTAAAACTGTGAATACCTTCTGATCCAGCAATAGTACTGCCAGATCTATATACCCAAAACATCCCAAAATAAAGGAAAAAAGGACCCATTCAAAATATTTAGAGTGATTCTTTGTGTGGTGGTTAAAATTTGTTGATTAAGAGGATGCCCATCAATTGGGGAATGGCTAAACAAGCTGTTGTATGTGACTGTGATGGAATATTATTGTGCAAGACAAATGACAAGCAGGGTGATTTCAGAAAAAATCTGGAAAGACATATATGAACTGAAACAAAGTTAAATTAATAGAACCAGGATAACATTGTACACAGTAACAGCAATACTGTATGATGAAGAACTATGAATGACTTAGCTGTTCTCAGCAATACAATGATCAAAACAATCCCAAATGACTCATGGTCAAGCATGCTGTCTTCAGAGAAAGAACTAATATTATCTGAAAACATAATGAAACATGCTCTTTTTCCTTTCTTTCCTTTCTTCCTTTCTTCCTTCCTTTCTCTTCCTTGTTTCTCTCTCTCTCTTTCTTTCTCTGTCTTTTTCTTTCTCTTTCTTTCCTTCTCTTTTTCTCTCTCTCTCCGATCTTCTTGTACAAAATAACTAATATGAAAATGTTTTAAATGATTGTACATATATAATTTATATAATTTTGCTTACCATCTCAAGAAGGTGACAGAGGAAGGAGGCAGAAAGGAATGGAATTTGAAACTCAAAACTCTTTAAACATCTTTAAAAATCATATTAACCCATAATTTGAAGGAAATAAAATACTGTGTTAAAAAAAAGAAAATGCATTCTCATACCAATTTTTTTAGTTTGATGATGCAAAAATTCTCATTCTTGGGCATTGTAAAGTGGTGACCCTTGTGGAGTAGGATGATGTCTTTCATTATATTTTTATCCTTTGTATCTATGTGTTTGCGTTGAACTCTGCATTATTTTAAGAAAGGCAGTGGTGTTTTAGAAATTGATGGCTGTGGATGGTTAAAAACTTATAGAAAAGTGTTGTAGAATTCATATTTTAAGAAAATAGAAATGGTTTTCTTTGGGAAGAGATTGCTTCAGTGAAACTACATAAGAAATATAAGAAAACTTCCCCATTATAATGGTATTTTACATTTCATTTGAGAGATGAAAGTTTAATGGGAAAATATAGTTGTAAAAATTCAATGCTTAATTGGGTGGTAGATGAACAGAAGTTTTGCATAATCTGAGAAAAGAGTCAATTGTGAATATCCTATATGGGGGAAAATTTTTTTTTCATGTTATGTCCCCAAAATAAGAAATGGAGTATTATTTCAAACAGGAAGGAAATATAATCAAGCTTAATGAATTGATAAAGGTCATACCAGTTTTCAAACAATGGACTAGGCTGTCCTGAGTGGTGGTGAGTTATCTATTACCAGAGACCTGCATTTAAATATGGTAATTAGAGAGAATGTTGTGGGCAAGATTATTTTACAGTTTTGCATTGGAATAATGATTCTATCTATTTTTGTAAGGCTTTGAGTTACTCTTGGATTTCCCAACCATTTCTTTTGTAATTTGATTAAAAAAACCAAACACATGCTATGGATATAAGAAAAAAGAAACTAATGACTAAACAAGAGATAGAATTATGTGATGTAAAATGAATGTTTCATCACAATAAATGAAAAAGCTTTTGCACAATCAAAACCAATGCACTCAAGATTAGAAAAAAAAGAATACTGGGGGTGGGCGGAATGTATAAGTAACTCTGCTAGAGGCCTCGTTTCTCAAATATATAGAGATTTGAGTCAAACTGATAAGAATGCATGTCATTTCCCAATAAATTAACAGTCAAAGGATAAGAACAGTTATCAGATAAAAAAATCAAAACTATTAATGGTCACATAAAAAATGCTCTAAATCACTACTGATTAGAGAAATGTAAAAAAAAAATACACACAACTCTAAAATACCACCTCATAACCATCTGATGGCCTAAAATGACAGCAAAAGAAAATGATAAATGTTAGAGGGGATGAGGGAAAATAGAGACATTAATGAATTGCTGGTCTAGTTGTGAACTGATCTAATCATTGTAAAGAGCAATTTTGAACTATGTTCAAAGCGATATAAAACTATACATACCTTTTGATCTTGTAATAGGTCTGTATTCCTAAGAGATCAACAAAAAAAGGAAAAGGGCCTTTATGTATGGAAATATTTGTAGCAGCTTTTGTGTGGTGGCAAAGATTTGGAAACTGAGGGGATGCCCATCAATAAGGCAATTTCTGAACACATTGTTGCATATGATTGTGATGGAACAGTATTGTGCTATAGGCAATGACAAGCAGGAATCTTTCAGAAAAACATGGAAAAAAAACTTCTATAAACTGAAATGGGAGAACATTGTACACAGTAACAGCAATATTACATAGTTATCAACTATGAATGACTTAGCTATTCTCAGCAATACAAAGATGTAAGACAATTCCAGAGGAATTATGATGAAAAACGCTATCCACCTTCAGAGAAGAAACTGATGGAGGCTGAATACAGATCAAAACACATTTTTTTACTTTATATATTTGTGGGGGTTTTTTTAGTCTATGTTTTCTTTCATAATATGATGAATATGAGAATTTGTTTGGTATCACTTTACATGAATAACTTTTATCAAACAGCTTGCCTTCTCATGGATGTGGTAGAGTAGGAACAGAGAGAGAGAATTCAGAACTCAATTTAAAAAAACAATTACTCATTGGAGTGATTGAATTTCAAGGCATCAGTATCAAGAAATGCAAATTGGATGATAAATGGAAGTCATCTTGCATTCTTATGAATTCCTATAGTATTAGAATGATCTCATCTTTACTAAAATCAGAGTCAATATAATACAATAAATGCAACATCAAGGTAAATTCAGAAACTTTTTTTTTAATCTGGACTAGATGAAGATAAATCTGTCTAATTCATTTAACAAGAAAATTATTATTTTTTTTTGCTTCAGAAAAAATTGGTGTCCAAGTAAAATGTATGGAGAAATAATTATTAGTATATACATACAATCTATTATAAAGTCTTTAAACAAAAAGGCTGAGTTGGAAAGATGATAACCAGATGGAAGAGATTAAATTTGAGCTCTCTTCAATGAAGGGATTACAGTGTGAAATATAGCAAAAGCATAAATGTACAAATATATTCAAATTGTAGATAAAGAGAAAGACACTGAAACTAGCTATCAAACACATACAAAAGAAGTATTGCCTCAATGATGTTCAGGAGAAGTGGTTCCATTAAACAACAGTTCAATAACCTTGAAGACCAGCTTATTGGCTGGTTAGAACAGAGAACTGCTAAAAAGACACTTGTGGACAGTACAAATGGGAACACAGTGACTTTGTTTCAGGTCTAAGTGGAAGAACTAGAGAGGCAGTATCATTACTGCCTACAGCATGAGCTGCAGAATCTACTAGAGTAAAACCTATCAACTTTTGAGATATTAAATATCAGCCCATATACAAACAATATGAATAACTTACCATGTACATATATACACCTGTGCATATATGTATCGCATACACGCATATTTTGTTGTTGTTTAGTCATTCCAGTCATATCCAAATCTTCATGAGCCCATTAGGGGTTTTCTTAGCAAAGATACTGGAGTGGTTTGCCATTTCCTTCTCCAGCTCATTTTACAGATGAGACACTGAAGCAGATGGATTAAGGTACTTGCCCAGGTTCACAGAGCTAGTAAGTGTCTGAGAACAGATTTGAATTCATAAATTGTTCCTGATTCAAACCCATTGCTCTATCCACCACGCCATATAGCTGGCATTATGTTTATATGAACACATATATTTTGAAGACAGCTAGGTGGTGCAGCGGCTAGTGTGTTGGGACTGAAGTGAGGAGGTCTCATCTTCCTGAACTCAAATCTAACTTCAGATACTTACTAGCTGTGTGACCCTTGGCAAGTTACTTCATGCTGTTTGCCTCAGTTCCTCATCTATAAAATGAACTGGAGAAAAGAATGGCAAACCACTCCAGGCACTTTGCCAAGATAACCCCAAATGGGGTCACAAAGAGTTGGACACAACTGAAAACATGTTGACATGTTGATAACAACAACATGTATATTTACATATAATGTACATAAATGCATAGCATAAAAAAGGAAGGAAAGAAGGAAGGAAGGAAGGACAGAAGGGAAGAAGCATTTATGAAGCACCTACTATGTGACAGGCAATTTGCTAAGTACACAACAACTTTGGGAAGTAAATGCATTATTATTCCCATTTACCAGATGGAGAAACTAAAGGAAAGGAGGTTCACTGTCTTGCCCAGGGTCACAGAGCTATTAAGTGCCTGACATTGTATTCAAAATCAATCCTCCTGACTTTAGCACTATATTCACTGCTTTACATAATGCAATGTGGGAGGGGGAGACAAAAAGTGTGGAGAAGGGGAGAGAGCTGAAAAACCTTGTGTGAAGAGAAGTTTATAAACTACTATTGTTACTGTTTTTAGTATTATTATTATTATTATTAAATGATGACAAAAATAAATATTAATCAAGCTAAGAAATTAATTATATTTAATATCAGATGAATGGCATTGAATACAGGCAGAACTCATGGCCAACTAATTAATGAATTAGAAAGATGTTAAAATGAAAATAAGAAGTGACATAAAATCATTAATATAAAGAGAGTAATTGTTAATGCCAAATTTATGTTACCTACCACTCCCTAAATGACCTTAGCAATGTTAGAATGTCAGCAGCATTCCCAGCAAGATAATGTCAATTTGGTTGGGCTGAGTTAAACTTTAAGTCCTATCTTGATATCTTGCCTTGTGGGGGAACCTGGCTGAAGCTGGATCTAGGCCTTTGATGTCCTTGCCCCATTTCATTGGAATTCATGGCATGAAGGGTGAAACAACCAGAATGAAGTATTTCTCTTTTCTCAGATTACTGGGGGCGACTAGGATGTCATATGACCAGGCCTTGATACCTTATGACCAGGCTTTGCTACCTTGTGAGTAGGCCTTGCTATCATATGCTGCCTCCTCCCCCTTCCATCTTAAGGCTACATAAGATTTTTCCATGCCCTCTTGTTTGGGACATCCGCTGGACATCCCCCAGGATGGTAGGTTTGCTATCCTGTCAACTCAATTCAACACACTATTCCTCAACTCATGGCTTTGATGTATTTCAGGACGTGACATAAAAATATATCTTTTCATTGGGCTAGAATCTGGTATGGGAATTAATAAGGAAAATAGTAGAAAGTGGAAAGATGAGTGACCATCTTATCTACATATAAGGAAGGCCAATTTTTAAATCATCATTTATACCATAAATTTATACCATTTATACTTTCTGATTGTAATAGAATTTTCTACTCATGCGGGATGTGTGCCCCATTTCTGTCAGAATTTCTGAGGCTCCTTTTTCCCCCAAGCAACATATGGCCAATTATCTCACTTTTCCTTCAGCCCTTTAAATACTAAAGTTTGCTCCATGTAAATTACATGAAATAACCATCTAATAAAGAGAGCTAAGAAAGCTTCCCTGGCCTCTATTTTTTGTAAGTCAGTTTCCTGTGCTCCAGGCTTTGAGAAGAAGGCAAGGAAAAGTTCTCTGTTGCAACTTTACTTTAAAATGCAGTGGAAGAAACGACTTCAATATTCTAATTTAGGGACAGTTCTCTCTTACTGGAGCTCCCTCTCCTATTTCCCAAACAATCAAGTCCAGTTGAATGTAACCTCCCATAGAACTGGTAACTGACAACCATTTCTGAGTTTGTTCTTAGAAAGACAAACAAAATCAGGCTGCATGTGAGTTTAATTCTCTCAAAGCCAGGAAGAGAGAGAGGAGTGAGAGGCTCAGGATTCCTATGTCAGTCAAAATTATAGTCTTCCTATGTGTTAACCATAATACCAGAAAGGAATTTCTTAAGTGGATAGATTATAAATACAATAAGATAGGGGATTTTCAAAGTATCAATTGAAATTGTAGACCCAGGATGTCTGTGTTTCTTCTATCATTAACATAACTTAATATAACATCACATATTATGTGTCTATAGCATACCAAGATAAGAAAAGTCCCATTATTCAAGATAGAGTCTGGGTCAAGGCACCTTGTCCTTGGTAGTCATAAACAGAAGAATGCTCCTGGTCAGGTTCATCTGGCCTTGTTGTTGCTGACACAGGAAGGGGCATTTTAAGTTCCCCCAGAGAGCAAAGCAAAGCATGTCTGTTATGCCAGAGCAGGCAAGGCATTATGATAGGTTAAGTGGGACAAAATGTCTTTCCTGATTGACCAGTCCAGGTTTTAGGCCTTTCTCAGGTCTTAGGTCTTCAAAATGGTTTGGGGAGGGGTACACAATCAAGGTTTAAATAAAAGCTGAGAAAATCTTTAGCAATCTTATGATTATTCCTCCCCCTTTACAATCAATCTCTGATCCACTACTTTGTCTGAGAGAATTCTTGGCAGACATGAAATGCTTGGTTATCAGCTTGTGAATTCACCAAAGAACCAGGAGATTGAACAATTGACTTTTTTATTTTACTGTGTTATGAAAATGCTTGTTTTATTAGATGAATTAAAAAATATTTTTCTTTACATTTTTAAGAAGAACCAGGGGATTGAATGGAGGTGGAGTTCTATCTCTGCCAAGGAAGTAGTTCAATATAGAAGCTACTGCTAGAAGGATCCTTATTCTATAGATGGTTCAATGGTCTCTTTATTAGTATTATTACTGTGCAAATCCAGAACCAGAAGTCTGAAAAATGAAATTATCTCCCCACGGCAGCACAGTCAGAGGAGTAACAACCTGTACCTGTGTCCTGAGCTTCTAATTATATTATTTGTCCCATTGCACCATGACTGAGGGGCATGAATAACAACTGAGGCAGAAAGGCATAGAATTGGCTTTTTCCTAATTTTAAAAAGTGCTTTTCAACATGAAAAATATCACCAAATCTTAGGCTGACCATGACTACAAGGGTAGCAAAGGTGAGGATCATGGAAAAGAGTAAAGAAAAAGGCAAAGGAAAGAATGCAGGAGACAAGAATGAAGGGTTAAAGACTCTGCATTGAAAACATCTTCCAGTTTCCTAATCAAATCCACATTGGAGTCAAAAAGGCACTGAAAGCCCTCTCTAAAGCAGGATAGGGCTACAAAATGAGGGATGCAATAGGAGTCAGATTGTATTCATTCAAATACAATTCCCATCAACTAAGATTTTCTGTGACTTGGAAAGAGTCCCTGATTTTCTCTGGGCTTCAGTTTCCTCACCTGTAAAATGTGCTACTGCAGAGCTACTGCTCTGATTTCTTTTCTGCTCTGAATCTCTGCGTCTGTAAGACTCAGACACAGGCAGAAAGATTAGTCTGTGGAGCATTTGCTTTAACAGTCCCCACAGGAACTCTCAGCCTGTCATCCACATTTCTTCAAAATCCTGCAGCCTGAGTGGGGGAAGAAGGGACAGGCTCAAGCTGCAGGGCTTGAAGTCATTGAGAGCAGCAGCCAGGGGTCCAAGAGCCATCCTGCTGTGCCAATACAATAAGGCAGTCAGGACTCTGAGCTTACACAGTGTTGTTGTTGGGCAGCTCACAATGCCTTTTCCAACACACTGAGCCTATATCAGAGATTACAGCTTTTTGCTGCTCCTGGGGTGGAGCTCAGACTCAAAAGTTATAGCTCCCTCCCCTGATGTAGTCAGAAAGGGAAAAATCAGGACCCAGTTTTCTCCCAGGACTGGTACAGTTCAGACTCTCCCTGTTTCTGAATCATAACCTACTGAGTATTGCACCTACACATACTCCCCTTACGTGTCTGGGGTCCATAGTAGGGAAGAGACAGAGGCGGAGGCACCAGACAAGTACCCATGACAGGAAATATGTCCTTGCTGCATTTTAAGGACTGAATAATACCTACTGAGGCATCATCTACAAGGCATCTTCTGTATTCCAAATACTGAAAGAAGTAATTCCTTTCACCAGAAAAGGCTTTAGGAATCTCTGTCTCTGTGGCCAAGATATAAAGTTACTTACCAGTCTGATCTGTGCTGACAAATAGTGCCTAGAATTGTGTGTGAGGGTGGGAATGTGTTTGGATGTATGCATGTATGGGTATATATGTGTTTTGTGGGGATAGCCAGGCCTGGAGTTATAGGCACAGCCTTTACTGAGCTCATCTCCCCCAAGGGCCATAATTGCTATGTCATTTCAAAAACAAAAGTCAGCAGAAGAAATCTGGGATGTGTCTGAAGAAGAAACAAATCTTTGCCTCAGGTAAAAATCCCCATCAGCAATTATAAATGATTGATTAGACTCTCCAAAGGAACAACTCTGGATATTTGGGAATGAAACTTGTTCCCTTCAGCCTGATAACTGTTAAGGAGGGAATAAAGACCTTTCCAGTTCTTAGGACCAAAAGAGATCTCTGAGCACTGATACATGAGGACCCTAATTCCTATAATCTAGGGCTTTTGGTGACTTTTTCTACCAAAACAAAATTATTGAACCTGTTCTTATTAATAATATATATATAGAACATTATTTTTCAATGCACTGTTATGACATTAGGACTTTTCTTATCTATAGACAGAAAGCAATGCTCATATTGCTTTTTAAGTGCTTGCTTAGAAAAACCTAGATATCACATTGAGGGAACTGTCAGACTACATAAGTTGCATTTATTTCTGTGGTCACAAATATCTTTTATCTTTAATTTGCTTATTTTTGTTTTTAAGACATTGTCAGAAATATTGTTAATATTAAATATAGTATTACCTATTGCCTGCCACTCTTCCGAATAATCTTAGTAATGTAAGATTTCTAGTAAGGTCCTTGCATTTCTACTCTTCAGATATTTACTGTTGATTAGATTGAGCTGAACCCCTCCTCCCTCAGGTCCCCACCCTGGCATTTGACCTCCTAAAGAAACCTAGCTTGAGCTGGATCTCAGCTCCTAGTGTCCTTTTCCTTTTCTTGAAGTTTGTGGCAAGTTAGATCATGAAGGGTAAATTAACCAGAATGAGTGGGTATTCTTGCTTGTATTGCCGAGAGTGATTGGGTTCTCAGGACCAGGCCTTGCTCCCTCAAACTACCTCCTCCTCCTTTTCTTCTGAAAGTATAAAAACCTTTCCTGTGAGTCTCCTGTTTGGACATCTCCCAGGGAGGCAGGCTTACTACCCTGTAATCTTGATTAGACACTTCATTCCTCCACTTTTGAGTTTGATTTATTTCAGAACTATACGATATGGAAGCATACTAATAGGCAGCAGTGTGTAATAGATGGATCATAGATTGAAAATTAAACTGAATTATAGGAACTAGTATATCTACCCTGTACTCTGTCTAGCTCGATCTATTCTGTAGAGATAAAATGTGACTGAGAAAAGTTAAGTGTTCAGTGACTTGGCCCAGAATCTGGAGATAATAAATCACTAATTTAATATTTTATCTCAGGTTTCTTGACTTAATGTAAAACACTCTATCCACTCTACCAGCTGGCTAGCTGTTGGGTTCCTAGAGTATATTAGTTTCCATGTTCTCCCTTGAATTACTCCAGTCTTTGCTGGATTTGTTATTTCCTTCTCCAGCTCATTGTACAGATAAGGAAACTGAGACAAACAGTGTCAAGTGACTTACACAGGGTCACACCACTAGTAAGTATGTGAGGCAAGATTTGAATTCACAAAGAATAGTCTTCCTGAATCCAGGCTTGACACTCGATACATTATGCCATCTAGTCGCTCCAAGAACAGTTAATTAGTGTAACAATTTTTCTCTATTCCCTTCCAACATTTGTCATTTCCAATAGGTGTGAGGTGATACCTCAGAATTATTTTAATTTGTATTTCTCTAATCAGTAGTGATTTAGAGCATTTTTTCTTAGTATTTTGTTGTTTTTGTTCGTCAGTCATTTCAGTCAGTCACGTCCAACATCATGACTCCATTTGGCTTTTCTTGGCAAAGATACTGGAGTCACTTTGCCATTTCTTTCTCCAGATCATTTACAGTTGAGAAACAGAGGCAAACAGGAATAAGTGACTGCCTAGGGTCACAGGCTGCCCAAAATTCTTCCATCAGATTCCAAAACCTATGGATTGTGATTCAGAAAGTGAGTGACAGAGGAAAATTTAAAAAATGAAAAAAAAGTTTAAAGTTAGCAAAAACTTTAGGAAAAAGAAAACTCAAACACATTGGCATAAAGAGAATTATTGAACCATCTAACTGCCTACTTCATAATTACTACCTGGTCTAGTTTTTCTTTAGTTGAAGTATATTAGATTTCAGCCCTTTATTTTAACTGGGTGTTTTTCTGTTTCAATTGTGTTTCTTTTAAACAATATATTGTTGGATTCTGGTTTCTAATCCATTCTGCTATCACCTTCAGTTTTATAGGTGAGCTCATCCCATTCACAAACATAGTTATGAATATTAACTGTATTTCCCTCCATCCTATTTTCTTCTGTTTCTCTCTCTCTCTCTCTCTCTCTCTCTCTCTCTCTCTCTCTCTCTCTCCTCCTAAAAGGTTTATTTTGCTTATAATCATTGGCTTACTTAATCTGTTATTGCTTTTATAATCTTCCCCTAACCCATTTACTTTTTTCCTTCCCCTCCAATTTCCCTACTACTTAAATTACATTTCTATATACAACTGAGTGTGTGTTTATAGTGTGTTTATGTGTATGTTTGTATGTATGTGTGCATATATATGTATACACACGTAAGTGAGTGTGTGTGTGTATTTTTTTTCAGCCAAAGACAAGGTTTATTAGAACATCTGTCATATTGGGCAGACTCTTAAGGAGTTTGAACATTAATGAGCTATGGGCTAGATTGTAAGAATCTGAGCCCATGGTTAGGTTTTAAGAATCTAAGCAGTGGCTAGATTTTAAGAATCTGAGCACTTTAATGGAGACAAGACGAACTTTATATACAGAAAGACTGTGAGAGGGATCTAGGAGTGGCCAAGTAGTTTGGATGACTAGAGGAAGGGTCTAAGGAGGATCTGGATGGGAGTGGCCAGCTGGTCCCTGGACCACAAGGGATAATGGAGCCTAGTTAGGATTAAGGGTAGGAAATGGCCTGGGGACATAGGGAGGTCCACAATGAAAGGCCAATTGATGGGATTATAGCCTCAGGGGAAAGCCAGATATTTGGTCATGTGGGAAAGTCCAGGGTTTCTCCTTTCTGGGGTCCAGCTCCCAACCTCATCATTCCTCCCTGAAACAAATGGGACCCAAATTCTTTTGGTGTAAGGGGCGAAGGTCTCAGCTTCTGAAACTGTTTCCTGCTGGCAAGGGGCATAAAGCTGTCCCTGCCTTGAGGGGTTCCCAAAGAGGAGGTTGACTGGAACCAAGCACAGGCTGCATCCAAGGAATAATGGGGGGGACATTGGCTGGTACTTGCTGTTTGCTACCAACTGTAGGTGAATGGCCTGTAGTCTGGAAGACACAAATATGACAGAAAAGACTGCAGGGCCCAAATGACAGGACAAAACATCTTTAGTTCTGTTTGGATTCAGATGATTCAGTTTACCAACCATGCTGTATCAAATCCACCTCATAGCCAGACTCAGGAATAGCCAGGTAGGTAACATTCCTTTTCTAAGGAACATAATGGCGAGACTGAGCCAGGAGGATCCCATCTTAGACTGAGGTTAAAATTGTCCTCTCAGCTTTTCCTGATACTGACTTTCCACCAGTATCACATTCTCTGAGGAACTTGTGGCATTTCTCTCAGATGGTGGATTATTGATTATTGATGGATTATGATCCATCAGACAATTCAAAATAAAATCCTACCAGCTTTTACCTCAAACAGCAAGTTTCATTAATCACAGCTTAGGAAAACTTTTCCAGGATTTACTTCTCAAACTTAAACTTGTCCTGGTATAAAAAGTCAATAATTAAAGATTTCTATACACTTGCAAATTGTCAGCAAGCCATACATAACCCAAACAAGCTTTTTGGCAAGTTTACACATTAAAACAATAACCAACAGTTGCCAAATTATTTTAGCGGTAAGCAAATTATAAAAAATTGCTTGATATAACTGATACAGAAAGTTCACCAATTTGAAACTTGAAACAAACCCATTACCAATCAGGTGACTTCAGTTTTGCTAAATGCACTTCCAAATTACTTTACACAGAGAATCAACATCTTGTCATTAACAGTTGAAACTACAAATTTAAAAAAGCGTGCTTACCAAAGTTTGGAGGCTTGCTTCATTACCTTGAGCATGATGTGCTAAAGCTGGCTGATGCTTCCAGGTAGAGGCTGCCTTAGTGCCCAAAGTCATTGCCAGGGGGGGCCCATGTTGTAGCTGCTGTCCCTCCCCCCTCCTTCCTTTCCCAGGTGGGGGAGGGTGAAATCAAAGGTGAGGGGTAAAGGGTGAAACTCTCTTTGTCTATGAGAGCAGTTAACATACTCTGGACTCAAAGGAAGGAAGTGGGAGAAAAGAGTGACCAGGGTTGTAAGGAAGTTTCAACACCCCTTAATAATCAATAATCACAAAGCCTCCAGAATCTGCTGTTATAAAAACCCCAGAATCAATTCAGAATTCAGCCCGAGACTGGACTTGGTGAATTCCCCGAACAAGAGTTAGCAGGGTCATAAAGAAATCACAGTTGTGGAGTGAGAGTAGAAATGCCTTTATGAATAATTATTGCCAGAATTGAGTGTGTTCCCTCATTGGAATCACACACCTGTACAGGAACAGGGCAAGTGGTTATACAGGATCACTGGGCTTTAACCCCCAACCCGTCCCAACATCCCTGCACGTCGCATTTAATATCTGTGTTTGCAATGCAATATCTATTGTTTCTAAATTGGTTTGTGAAAACCAATCTCCCCCTCATCTTGTTTACATATTTGTGTAAACCAATAAACCAATCTCCCCCTGCCCTATTTACGTATTTGTGTAAACCAATAAACCAAGAAATCAATTAATCAATCACCTAATCTCCTTTTGTCCTGTCCAATTCTGTGGGAACTGAATTGTCAGCATTTCTCACATCTGCCAAGATATTTTAGCTGTTCTAACTTTTCCCTATAACCTCCATGAAGGAGCATTCAGGGGTGTGGAGGGAAGGGAGTAAGTAAGCCTTAGAGAACCAAAAAGCAACTGCAGTTTTTCCCAATTCCCTAGTGCTGAGAGAACTGACAGAATTGTGTATACAATTCCTGATAGGGCATTCGTCCTTGTCCTCTATGCTGCGGAAAGTGTACTCAGGTCCTTGGCCTCGAACCGAACCAGTGAACTGAGAGCCTGAGAGCATCAGGCCAAGTGTGAGACAGCCCCTAACTGTCTGCCCAAAAAGCACCTCCAAGCCTTGGTACTTGGATAGCAACCCAAACTACAGAGCAAGAAAGGAGGTGGGGTGGGGGGAAAGGAGCAGAGAGGCTTATGCACCTTCCAGTCTTGACTGGAGAAGAACTTGGGGTTAGGTAGTTTCCCCATACAGGCCACCGAAATGATGAAGTTTAGGGGTTTAGGGGGTCCTGGGACTCCAAAATCACAACATGCAGGTCCTGCCCCAAAGAATTCAATTCAAGCCTTCTTTCAGCTAAAGACAAGGTTTATTAGAACATCCATCATGTTGCAGACTCTTAAGGAGTCTGAAGATTAGTAAGCTATTGGCTAGATTTTAAGAATCTGATCCTGTGTGTATATTTCTGTTTGAACCAATCTCAATGATAATGAAGTTAACACATTACTGGCCAAAACCCCTCCATTGTAAAACTCTTCCTTGTATACTTCTTTTATGTGATTTTTTTTTCTACATCTCCCTCTCCAATTCTCCCTGTGCAAACTTCTTTCTTGCCCCCTTCATTTTTTAGAGAGATTATTTCAACATATTTAATTCACACCTATGCCCTCTATCTATGTAAACTCCTTTTAACTGCCTTAATTTTGATGAAGTTTTGATGAGTTACATGTATCATCCTCTCATGTATGAATGTAAACAGTTTAAATGTATAGTATAATTTAGAGTTATTCTTTCATGCTTATATTTTTTATGCCTGTCTTGAGTCTTGTGTCTGAGTATAAATTTTCTATTTAGTACTGGCCTTTTCATCAGGAATATTTGAAGGTCTATTTTATTAAATATCTATTTTTCCTTTTGAAGGATTACACTCAATTTTACTATATGGGTTATTCTTGGTTGTCATCCCAGCTCTGCCTTCCTCTCTTTTAGTGTGGAAGTGACAAAGACTTGTGTGATCCTGAGTGTGGCTCTACGATATTTGAATTATTTCTTTGTGGCTGATTGAAATATTCTCTCTTTAAACTGGGTACTTTGAAATTTGGCTGTAATATTCCTGGGAGTTTTCACTTTGGGATCTCTTTCATGAGATGATTGGCAGATCATTTGAATTTCTATTTTATCTTCTGGATCAGGGCTGTTTTCTTTGATAATTTATTGAAAGATGATGTCTAGGCTCTTTTTTTTTTATCATGGATTTCAGGAGGTTCAATAATTCTTAAATTTTCTCTCCTGGATCTATTTTCCAGGTTAGTTGTTGATTTCTCCCAAGGAGATATTTGACATTTTCATCTATTTTTCCTTCTTTTCATTTTGTTTTATTGTTTCTTGACATGTCATTAAATGATTATTTTCTTCAGTGAGATTTGTACTTTTTTTTTTGCATTTGGTCAGTTATACTTTTTTAAAGAGTCCTCTTCACTGGATCTGTGTGCTTTTTTTTTTTTTTACCATGTCACCAATTGAGTTTTTCAAGCTATTTTATTCAATATTTTTATGTCTCTTTTACTAAACTGTTAATTCTCTTTTCATAGTTTTCTTGCATCACTCTCATTTCCCCCAAAATTTTCCTCTACTGCTCTTATTTTTTTCTTTAATTCTTCAAAGAATTCTTGTTCAGTTTTATTCTATTTAATGATTTTTCTTTGAGGGTTTTTTTTTTTCGGTAGCTATTTTTACATTGTTGTCTTCTTCTGAGTTTCTGTCTTGATCTTACTAACCACTATAGTAGTCTTTTTTCTTTTTTTTCTTATTTTTTCCCACAATTAAAAATCAAAAAAATTTTTAGCATACATTTTTACAGGATTTTGAGTTACAAATTTTTCTGCCTTCTTCACACCACTCCTCTGAAAATGGTAGGCAGTTTGACATAGTTTATACATATGCTATCATGTAAAACATATTTTCATATTTATCACAGTTGTGGAAGAAGAAACACATCAAAAATTTTTAAAAAATGAGAAAGAATAAACTAAGTGAAAAAATATGCTTCACTCTGCATTTAGAGCCCACCAGTTCCTTATTGAGATATGGATAAGAGTTTCCTTAGTGAGTACTTTGTACTTGTCTTGGATCATTGCGGTGCTGAGGAAAGCTGAGTCATTCATAGTTGATCATCATGTGATGAAGGTTTAAAATCCTTCTTTTTTGTTGAATGACCATCTTTCCCCTTGATGTATTATGCTTAATTTTGCTGGGTAAGTGATTCTTGGTTGTAGTCCTAGCTCCTTTGCCCTCTGGAATATGATGTTCCTTGACTTCTGATCCTTGAATGGTACAGCTGCCACATCCTGTGTGATTCTAATTGTGTCTCCATGATATTTGAACTCTTTCTGGCCATTTGCAGTATTTTTCCTTGACATGGGAGTTCTGAAATTTGGTTATAATGTTTCTTGGTGTTTTCTTTTGGGATCTATTACCTGAGGTAATCAGTGATTTTTTTTTAATGCCTATTTTGCCCTCTGGGTCCAGAACATCAGTTAAGTTTTCCTTGATAATTTCTTTAAAGATGCTGTCCAAGTTTTCCTTTTGATTATGGCTTTCAGGTAGTCCGATAATTCTGATATTGTCTGTTCTGGATCTATTTCTAGTTCTGTTTTTCCTCCCATAGGGTATTTTACATTTTCTTTCATTCTTTTCATTCTTTTGAATTTGTTTGATTGATTCATGATGTCTCATAGAGTCATTAACTTCCACTTGCCAAATTCTAACTTTTAAGGTGTTGTTTTCCTAAGTTAGCTTTTGTGCTTTCTTTTCCATTTGGCCAATCGTACTCTTTAAAGAGTTGTTTTCTGTAGTGGATTTTTGTATCGCCTTTTCATTTGACCAATTTTACTTTTAAAGAAGTTTTCCAAGCTGTTGACTCTTTTTTCATAATTATCTTGCATCACTCTCATTTCTTTTCCCCATTTTTCATCTACCTTTTTTAAGCTCCTCTTTGAGTTCTTCTATGAGTTCTTTCTGGGTGTGAGACCACTTCCTGTTATTCTTTGGCTTTTGATATTGTTCTCCTCTTCTGAGTTTGTGTCTTGGTCTTATCTGTCACCATAATAATTTTCTATGGTTAAATTCTTTTGTTGTTGTTGCTGTTTTCTGCTCACCCCCCTTTATTGACCTTTTTTCTTTTCTTTTAAATTTGAGATCTGTTCCCAGGGTGGAAGGGGCACTGTTTCTAGCTTTTTGTGCTTATGTCTGCAGGCCCTGGCTGTTTACCTGGTGCTATGCTGATGTTGTCCTGGGCCCTTGGGGGACCTTCCTGTCTGTTGTTTCCCAGTGGGGGGTGGGGCAGGGTTTGGCTGGTGTTGCTGGAGGCTGGTGTTGAGCTGGTAGCAGAAGGGGAAATGCCCTGGGCCACTCTTTGAAAATAAATTATGATTTTACATTCAACATCACTCAGGAAAATTTTCTGAATGCAAGAATAGATTGCCCATGGAACTCCTCTCAAGAGAATCACCACAAAGTTGGAAAAGGCCAAATTAATGAAAATCAGCTCAGTGGGTCTTATGCTTTGACCAGTGATGATATTAAAGACATACAGGTAAAGGAGTAAACCATTACCAAAGTCCCAATTATAATCTGAACCATGTAAAAAGTACACAGGATATCATCATAAGAATGCATTCCTTATTTTCTTGTATAGAAAAATTGCAGTCTGATCTGTAGTTACCTGGGAATGAAAAGAGAGGATACTATCATAGAACAAGTGATGTGAAATGAGATTTCAAAATGCTCACCTCTCACACAAGGTGTTTGTTATATAAATATACAGTTCTAGGAAATGCTTTTTTTTGTTTTGTTTTGCTTTTTTTGGTTCTTTTTTGGCTAGGCAATGGGGTTAAGTGAGTTACCCAGGGTCACACAGCTAGTAAGTGTTATGTGTCTGAGGCTGGATTTGAACTCAGATCCCTCTGAATCCAGGGCCAGTGCTCTATCCACTGTGCTACCTAGCTGCCCCTGGAAATGCTTTTCTCATACTTTGTTTTTTGAGGTTAAGAATGCAAGTATTTGTATCCTTTGGCATTATAAAATGTTTACACTTATAAGTAGGGACTATTCATTTATTATATTGTTTTGTTTTTGATGTCTTTGTGAATATTTGTCTAATTTTAAAGACATTGATATTTTAAAGATTATCTAGTGATTGATGATACAGATCATGAAGCAATTATGGAAAAAAAAATGTAGGATGCATGGTTCAAGAAAAATAAATGTTTTACCTTAGGAAGAAAAGGCTTCAGGAAAGCTCCAAAGGAAAAATGATTAAAAATCACTAATATAAAAAAACAGTCTGCATTTTTTTGAGAAATGAAAATTTTGATGAGAAAATAAAATTATAAATATTCCATGTTTAATTGGATTGTAGATAAAGAGATTTTGGAAAATCTTAGAAGATATGAATATATAGAAATATGAATATATAGAAAATATGAATAGCTCATATGTGGATTTTTTTTTCTGTTTTGAACCAAAAGTTAGAAATAGAACAATATTTCAAACAAAAGAGAAACATATTTAAGGTTTCTAAATTGTCAAAGTCCTAAGAGTTTTCAAATACCTTCCCTGCCCAGGACAGCATGTAATGTGATATAGGCTATACATAAACATATACATATAACAGAGGATCAAATGATATTCTGTTGTAATAGACATATATATGATAAATGTAAATACACATGGGAATGAGTGAATTTCCAGGAATCAGTAACAAGAAAGGCAAATTGGGCAAAAATAAATGGAGGTCTTTGTGGTTTCCTTAAAATAATAAGAATGATCTCAACTTTGCTGAAATCACATCCAATCCAAATCAATAATTCCAACATTAAAGTAAATCCAGAAAACAGATCTTTTTAAACTTTTGCAGATCTTGACTAAATGAAGATGTAGCTGCCATGTACATTTGACAGGATAAATAACTTTTGGTTTAGTGGAATCTAATACCCAAGGTAAAGATAAGGAGAAATAATCTTTAGTATGTGCACTGAGTTTGTCATAAAGTATTTCAACAAGATAAATAATTTGGGAAGATAAGTACCAGGCAGAAGGAATTAAACTTGAGGTATCTCAAATGAAAGAATTATAATATTAACTATAGCAGAAGCATGCATTTAAAATACATATTCCCATAGTGGATAAAAAGAAAGTCACTGAAACTTGCAATGAGGTACATATAAAAGAAGTATACACAAGTATATAAACATACACACACCTAGAGTTGTGTATACAGTTTTTCTTGAATATATATACATACATAGATAAATATACATACATACATATACACATTATATATGTTTGTAAACATACATATGTGTATATGTATATATACATTCACACACATGTGTATACATTTGTATACATACATACATGCTTATATATGTGTGTGTTTGTATTCCCATTTTGCCATTGGAGAAACTGAGGGAACTGTGTTTCCAAGATTTTTCAAGGGTCACAGGGTTATTTAGTGTATGAGATTAGATTAGCATTCAAGTCTCCTGACTCAAGATCCAGTATTCTATTTATTGCTTTATATAGTACAATGGGAGAGGGAGAGAAAGACAGAGTAAAGGAGAGGAGGAGAGAGTTGAACAACAACTTTTGGGAAGAGAGGTTTATCCAGTTTGTAAATCGTTAGTGTTGTTATTGTCATAGTTATTATTACTAATTGTTATAATTACTACTATATTTAGTGATGACAATAAATAGTAATCACTTAAGAAATGAATTACATTTAATTTCAAATTAATGGTATTTTATATGTGCAGGACACATGGCCACTTATTTAACTACAAAGATGCTATACTTACCAGTAAGAAAATATCAAAATATATCCTGACAGGAATATACTTATTATGAAATATAATGTTCCCTTCTCTATCAAAATGCCACACTGACTGTAAGAAAGCCCCTCCCTCTAAACAATCTTGGTAACGTCATTGCATTCCTGCTCTTGAGCTATTTACTCTCAGTGAGGTAGAGTAGGGCCCACACTAGAGATCTTTAGCTTGACTTAGCCACATCTGCCCAAGAGACTTGGAATGTCCTAATCTCTTTCATTAAGATTCATGGTGAGTTAGATCATAAAGGGGAAAACAACCAGAAGGAAGTGAGTTTTCTTGTTTAGATTGCCAAGGTCAGATGGGGCTTCTGGACCAGCCCTAGCTCCTCATAAGAAAATCTCTAAACCCTAACCCATTTTCCTCCTTGGAAAAAAAAAAAAAACTTTTTTCTTTAAGTTCTCTTGGTGGACATCCATATCCTCAGATTTATGGGTGACCAGGCTCTCAAGACCCTCTTTATCTCAATTAAATATGCTTTCTTCCTCCACTTATGTGTTTGATTTATTTTAGGGCTGATGGTCCTTTTTTGCCTTAGAAGCTGGGATGAGAATCTTAAGTAAAAATAGCTAGCAGTAAATGGAAAGATGAGAGTGACTATCCCATCTACATATAAGGAGGGCCAGTTTTCAAATCCTCCTTTATACCAAGGCATCACTCTGCACAAAATAGGACTTTCTCATGCAGGACGTGTGCCCCTTTTCTGTCACATGCTTTCCTGAAATACTTTTTGTTGTTGTTGTTCTCATAAGATATCTGGCTAATTGTCTCACAGTTGCCTATACCCCTTTAAACACTGAAGTTTGCTGCATGTAAATTGCATGAAATAGCCATCTAATAAGGAGAACTAGGAAAGCATCCTATCCTCAAAGTTTTTAGCCAAGTTACCTGTGCTTTGGGTAAGGAGGAAATGGCAGGGCAAACTTCCAAACCCTATTCCAACTTTACTTTCAAATACAGTAGAAGAGAACATGATACTTTTCTAGAGTAGCCTCTCTCCTTTTCCCTTTCCCAACCAAGGAATCTAGTTGAATCCCAAAGACTTTGAAATCAAGTCTTTAAAAAGCTGAGAAAACTCTTACAAGATTCACATGTATAGTTTTATGCCAGGTACCGACCCCCTTTCTACTCCTTTCTCCACCATTTCCCCTAAGAGAATTCTTGGCAGATGTGAATTGTTTAGTAACAGGTGTTCCATTCTGTAAGGAACATGGGAGGCAATTGAACAGAGAGTCTTGTCTTTGCCAAGCAGTCACGTCCACACTGAAGCTACTGCTGCAAGGATCCTTAGGTTATAGGTGGTTCAGTGGCCTATTGTTACTATTATTATTGTGAAAATCAAGAACCAGGGGCCTACAGAAATGAAATGATCTTTCCCTGGCAGGATGGATAGTAAGGAACAGAGTCAGAATCTGAACCCATGTCCTGTGCCTTTAATTTGAGCATTTTAACCATTTCACCATGACTCATGGACAACTATACCATTTGAGACAGAAAGACAGAGACCTGGCTTTATTCAATATGTGTAAAGTAATTTTTAAACACAGGAAGTCACTAAATATGAGGTTCACCATGATTAAAAAGGTAACAGAAGTAAAGGTGATGGAAATGTGTAAAGAAAAATGCAGAGGAAAAAATGTAGGAGAAAGAAATAAAGGGTCAAAGACTGCATTGAAAGCAGTTCCTAGTTTCCCAATCAAAGCTACATTGGAATGAAACAGGCATGAAGGCCACCCCAGAAGCAAAATAGGGCTGTAGAATGAGGCCTGCAATGGAAGACAGAGAACACGTGTTCAAATCCCCATGACCAAGACCTTCTGTGACTTTGAAAGATTCACCAAGTCTCTCTGGGCCTCAGTTCTCTCACCTGTAAAATGAGGGCTTTAGATTAATTGCTCTGACTTCTCTGCTCTGAGTCTGTGAGGCTATATGACTGGCATAGTGAGAGAGATTAGACCGTGGAATATTTGCTTTAACAATCCCCACAGGAACTCTCAGCCCGTCATCCACATCCTTTCAAAGCTCTGCAGCCTAAGCAGGGAAGGAGGGCACAGGCTCAATCTGAAAGACCTGAAACCATTAAGAGCCGCAGGCAGGGGTCTGAGGTTATAGTGCTCTGCCAGTGTAACAAGTCAGTCAGGACTCTCTGCTTGCACAGTGAGGTTATTAGACAGCCTGTAATGGCTTTTCTAAGACTTTGAGCCTGAATCAGAGATCGGCTGATCTGAATCAGCTCCTTGGGTTGAGTTCGTACTGAAAAGTTATAATTCCATCCCCTGATCAGGTCAAAAAGGGAATAATGAGGACCCAGTTTTCTCCCAGGACAGTTACTGTTCACAATCCCCCAGCATCTGAATCACAACCTGCTGAGTACTGCCCTTGCACATGATCCTTAGCCTGGGGGGGATTATAGTAAGGAGGGGAGAGAGGCAGAGACACTAGAGAAGTAAAAAGGACAGAAAAATATGACCTTGCTGCATTTTAAGGATGGAATTATACCAACTGAGGCTTCTTTTACAAGATCATTTCTGTATCTCAAGCACTCACAGCAGGAATCCCATTCCCCTAGAAGGGGTTGCTAGGATTCCTTATCTTTGTGTTCAAGGCATAAAGTCACTCACCGTCTGATCTGTGGGGCCAAAGCAGTGGCTAGAGTTAGGTGTGCAGGGGTGCATGTATGTGTGTATGTATGTATATGTTTTGTGGTGATGGGCTGGGCTGTAGTTATAGGGATGGGGTTTACTGAACTCATCTCCCCCAAGTGTAATTACAATGTCACCTCAAAAAGAAAAGTCAGCAGAAGGAATCTAAGATGGGTCTGAAGAAAAAAACAACCCTTTGTCTCAAGGAAAAATCTTCATTAGCAATTACAAGTGATTAATTAGAATCTCTAAAGGAGCAACTCCTGCCATTGGGGAGACAATTTTTTTTCCTCCCTTGGCCTTATTACAGGAAAGGAGAGAATGAAGGCCTTTCTAGACAATAGGAATAAAGTAGATAATGATCTTTGAGAACTGATATGTGAGGGCCCCAGTTCTTGCAATCTAGGATACCTGGTGACTTTTTCTACAAAAGAAATAATTGAATGTGTTCTTATTAATAATATTTATACAGCGCTTGATTTTTGCAGTGCATTTTAGAGAATATCATTTGATAGTCACAACAATCATATGAAATTAGTGTTTTTATTATCTATAGTTAGAAATATATATGTGTATATATGTGTACATGTATGTATATATGTATGTGTATATATGTATGTGTAAATATATGTATGAGTATATATGTACATATATGTGTGTGTGTGTATATGTATATATGTGTGTGTGTGTATATATATATATACATATATATATATTAAGAGTTTGTTAAAAGAACCAGATGATATATTAAGGGAATAGTAGAATTATGTCTGTTTCTATGTGTAGGTGTGTATTTTTTCCTTCACGTAATATTTTGTTTTCGAGATTGCAGACACCTTAGCAGGCAGCAGCATGCAGGAGCTAAATGAGGATTAATTGAAGGTTAGACTGAATTAGAGGAGTTTGTGCTCTGTACAAGTCTATCTGCAGTGTAGACAGAAAAAGATGATGGAGTTTAAGGGACGTGGTCCAGGATCTGGAGATAATAAATGACTGAATTAATATTTGAACTCAGATCTCTTGACTTAAAAAGTGCTCTATACACTCTGCCACCTGCCCATCTGTTGGGTTTCTAGGACATATAAGTTTCCATATTCTTCCTTGGATTAGTCCTGTCTTTGCTGGGCCAGGTTTTAGCTGATCCAAAAGGATGGATGGATATTGAAGCTCTACCAGGATTTCATGTCTCTGATATAGGAAGCTCTGTGCATAAAAGCAGCAATTATACTGCTTATTCTTCAAAAATGGAAAGTTGAAGGACAACGTGAGTTAAATTCAGAGCAACGTCTCCTCAGTGAGTGGATCCCAATGGGTAATATTGACAGCAGGAAGGGAGAATGTGTCTAGCATTAGTAAAGCAGGACCTGCTTGATTAAAATTGGCACTTCCATTGGAAATTCTAGAGTCATTTCCACTGATCCTCAGGTATGGTAGGACATGGGATGAAGAAGATATTATCAGCCTAAGTGGTTGTGAGTGAGGAAAAGAAAAGCCAGCACAACTGATTGGTGCATTTGGGAAAAGGTGTGCAATGTGCAACACCTGTGGAGCTCTCACCTCCTAGACAGGGTAGGGTGATGGTGTCTTCTCATGTTTCCTTTTCAGTCCCACTTGATCTTTAACATTTTCTTACGGGAAGGAAAATCAGTCAACACAACTAAAATAGTACACAGAGGAAAAGATAATTGTGGCAGGAGACACTTTCTCTGGGAACATTTCAGTTACTACAGGTTTACTCTCTGGAGAAGCACATCTAGTCTCAGAACACTCAGTGGATGAGATACTTATGGGTGGAGACACACTCTCTGAGAACATTCTACTTATTACAGGCTTGCTCTCTGGGGAAACACATCTACTCTCTGAACACTCAGAGGAAAAGATACTTGTGGCAGGACATAATCTCTCTGGGAACACTTCCAGTTACTACAGGCTTGCTCTCTGTGGAAGTACAACCAGCCTCAGAACACTGAGCAGACAAGACATTTGGGGTTGAAGACACACTCTCTGAGAACATTCTACTTACTACAGATTTGCTCTCTACAGAAACACATGGAGGGAAAAATGGATATTTAATGAAATACAGGCCTTTGAAGCATTCCTGATGAAAAGACAGAGCTGAAGAGAAAAAAAATGACTTTAAAATACAAGACTCAAAAGAAGCATTAAAAGGTAAATATGAAAGACAAATCATAGCGACTCAATAAGGTTAAACTGTGTACTTCTCTGCAAGGGAAGATGGTATCTTCTAAAAATATTATCCTTATTAGAGGAAGTAGAAGGATTCTACATACAAAGAAGGTTTGGGAGTGAACCAATTAGGTTGGGATGATGTAAAATAAATGGATAGGTGAGAAATATGGATGCCTTGGGAGAAGGCAGAAGGGAAAGAGAGAATTGGGGAAATGATCTTGATGCAGTTTAAGGGTTCTGGGATCCTGGGACCCCAAAATCACAACATGCAGGTCCTGCCGGAAAGAATTCGACCCAAGCCTTCTTTCAGCCAAAGACAAGGTTTATTAGAATAGCCGCCATATAGGGCAAACTCTTAAGGAGTCTCAGCATTAGTAAGCTATTGGCTAGATTATAAGAATCCCAGCAGTGGCTAGATTTTAAGAATCTAAGCAGTGCCTAGATTATAAGAATCTGAGCATCTTAATGGAGACAAGATGGACCTTATATACAGAAAGACTGTGGGAGGGATCTAGGAGTGGCCAAGTAGTCTATGAGGTTCAGGGAAATGGAGGATCTAGGAGTGGCCAAGTAGTCTATGAGGTAATGCAATTCCAGGGAAATGGAGCCTAGATACACACACACACACACACACACACACACACACACACACACACACACAGGTGGGAAGTGGCCTGGGGCCATAGGGACAAGACAATAGAGGGGAGATTATAGCCTCAGGGGAAGGCCAGAGATTTGGCCATGTGGGAAAGTCCAAGGTTTTTCCTTTCTGGGGCCCAGATCCCAACCGCATCAAACTCACCTAAAATAGGTATGCAAGGAAGAGCTTTTATCTTGGAGTGGAAAATGGTAGGGGAAGTGGTCAATGCTTGAACCTAGTCACATCTAAATTAGTTCAAAAGGGGAAAATAACTCTATATTTATATCTGCATCTGTATATACTTACTCAATTAGTCTTAAAAATCTATATTACCCTATAGGTAAGTAAGAAAATGAGAAAAGAGAAAGAAAAAGTGGTGATAAGAGGGTGGGCTGAAAAAAGAATACAGTGGTCTTATGTAAAACCAAAATTAGAGGAGAGACTGGATAAAAAGAGAGAGAAGGAGAAACAGAAGGAAGTAGGATGGAGGGAAATGCATAGTTAGTTATCCTAACTGTGTGAATGGGATGAAGTCACTCATAAAATGGAATTGGGTAGCAAAATGGATTAGAAACCAGCATCCAAAAATGTTTGTTTGTTTGTTTGTTTTTTGTTTGTTTTTGTTTTTGTTGCTTACAAGAAACATACTTGAAACAAAGAGAATGGTAGAGTTAAAATAGAGGGCTGGAGCAGAAACTGTTATACATCCACTGAAGTAAAAAAACTGAGGGGTAGCAATCAACATCTCAGACAAAGCAAAAACAAAAATAGCCCTATTTAAAGGGGTGAACAGGGCAACTGCTTCTTGTTCAAAGGAATGACAGACAATGAAGCAATATCAATAGTAAACACATATTTGGGAAACAGCATAGGATTCAAATTCTTAAAGGAAAAAAATAAATTACAAGAAGAAATAGTCAGTAAAACTCTAGTAGTGGGGAACCTCAAATTTTCCCTCTGAGAGCTAGATAAACCTTACCATAAAATGATTCAGAAAGAAGTTGAGAAGAGTAATAGAATTAAAAAAAAAACTTAGATATTAAAGACCTCTGGAGAAAAGTGAATGGGAATAGAAATGATGCTTTATGTAGATTCACGTCATACAAACCACTTTATGTAAGGAATTCTATAAGAAATCTGCATTCCAAGAAAACACCTATGTAAACTTTACCATCCTGTACTGGGATCTCTTTTTGGTCCTGCCCCTCAACTTGGAACTCTGTGGCCTCCTACCACCACCATCCCACCACCCAAAGAAAAAACTAAACAAAATATCCTCCGAGTGAAAGCAGAAGGACTCATAGAGAGACAACCACGGCCACCGCTGTATCAAGACTTGGCTTGGGACCTCCAGCTCTGAGACAGGAGACCTTGGCTTGGACCCTGGAGTGTGGTGTTTTGTCCATCCACATGGGGGTGCAGTGTGTCTGTCCCTGGTCCCCACCACGTGGGGCCTGTCCTCTCCTGGATATTGCCACGTCTGGCTCCCACCTGTCTGCCTGCCAGCTTGTTTTCCCTTTCAGTTCCAGCCAAGTGTTCCTCCTCCTGCTCTGGCTTCTCTGTGCCCAGCCACCATCTGTCCTGGAACCCTGTACTGGCCCCTCCCCCACAGGGATGAAGTCCCCTTCCTGCCTCCCTCCTGCCCTTTTCCACACCACAGGTAAATTCACATTATGTAAAAGGTCTGCAGAATGGTTCACTTTTGTTGTTGTTGTTGCCGTTAATATTTATGTAGTATTTTATTTTTTCCCAAACAATTATATCTAAAAACAATTTTTAACATTCATTTTAAAAATTTTGAGCTCCAAACTCTCTCCCTTCCTCTCAAACCACCCCCCCCCACACTGAGCAGGCAAACTATTTCATATAGGCTTTACATGTTTAGTCATGCAAAACGTATTTCTATATTAGTCACATTGTAAAAGAAAACAAAGACCAAAAAAAAATATACCCTCCAGAAAAATAAAGTTTAAAAAAGTAAAAAGAAAAAAAGATTATCTCTGAGCAACAGGCAAGAAGGAGGGCAATTACAAGCTTGCAAACTCACTTCAATACAATACACTTTTGCCACATGTGTCTTCTGAGCTCACTTTTTCTTTACCTTTGTTCTCTTTCCTTATGATTTTGCAAGAGGACAAATCTCTCCATTCTCCACCAGTTAGAGAAGTGAGTCGCTTTCTAACTTACTGATGATTTTTAATTTTTATTTTAACTCTCACTTTAATAAGTGTAGAGAGTATTTTGCTCATCATCAAGTTTCTGGAAAGTCATGGGCAGAAAACTGACCATCTGGGGTGAAAAATCGAGAGCAATCTTTTGTTATTGTTGTTCTCTCATTTTCTCCTGTGTTAAATTTTCTCTATTTTTCCTAAGAAGCAAGAAGAGGGAGAGATTGCCTTTCTTCTTTTGAGTATCAATTACTCTAGCTAGGCCCTCAATTCATTCTCTCTCTCACTTCTCCTAGCTGTTTGACTTTAATACACTAATCTCCGTAATTCCCATTAACCTTTGATCTATCTTAATTTTTCTACTATATACTGCTGCCACTGACATTTTAAAAAGAAAAGAAAAAAGAAAAAAAAAAAAACTTGTGAAATTGTGAACCCAGTCACAGGAAATTAACTTGGTCCTACTATTCCTTCCCTGGATCACCTATGGGGTTGTTGTTGTTGTTTTTAAAGCAAATTACTAAAAAAAAAAAAAAAACCCAATCCAAACATTTATCTTCCACACTTGGCCCTGTTCTTCTTTGCTTCACGTCTTATCCCTTCACAATTTTGTTTTTGATTTCATTACTCACCTCACATAGCTCTTTATCAGTTTACCAGTGATCTCCTAAAGCCAAAGAAATTTCCCTTGAATTTCTTAAACTTTTGATACAGTGGCTGCTAAACAGTCTACACATTCTGGGGTGAGGGCTTGACAACCCTTTTCAGGGTTTTTCATTTCTTTGGTGGCTTTCTATTACAAAACTCTTACCTGCGGCTCCAACCAGTTATTCTGTTAGAAATAAGTCCTTATAGAAATAAAACCTTTTAGTTAAAAATGAAACTAAGCTTGCAGTGAGTGAAGAATCATTTACTACACTTCTCAAGAGAGAAGCGGGCACAATGTACTTTAGTAGCACATGGGCACTGGTTCAGTGGTAGAATCAACTTTTATACAGTTAGTAAGATCCATACTCCACCCATCAGGGCTCCTATTGGTCCATTTCATCTGAGTTACATCCTTCCTGAACAGCTCATCGCATGTTTGTCCATGTTCTATTAACTCTGCCCACCTCCTGGGTCCCATGTTCAAAAATAGTGGCTATCTCTGCCCTTGGGGTGTGTCGGTTCATATTCAATAAGCTTATTAAGCAAGCACAGTGGAGAAAAGCCTTTGCCAGGTTGAAGCCCCATCTTTGAACCCCGGGTGGTTACAACTGGTTTAGCCTTTAGGGCTCTTTCTTAAGAACTAGTTGTTTTTGGAGTACTTTTTGATTGGCTGAGGGACTATCCACAAGATCTTGGAATTTCTTATCCTGCTGTGGAAGCTTAACCCCCTAAAATCTTTCTTACATATTCCAAAAGTACTTAACTGATCCCCTCACTCCATGCTTCAAAAAGAAGCAGTGGCCACAGATTTCAATAAGGGAGAACTCCTTTTTTAATAAGAATTAGTTTGAAACCAGGAAATACTCTATCAGAAACTTGAGTTTGATGAGTAGGTTTTACCATATTTCACAATATGGTGGAATGCAGGAGTGATGACCTGAGAAAACAAGGCTTTCTGTCAAGTATCACTGAGAGCCATAACCAAAAATTACAGAAATATAGGAGAAAAAAACTTATTCCCCAGCAGCTAAGTGTTAAAAGGATATAAATAAACCATTTTCATGAGTAGAATTTGGAACATAACAGAATATGGGACTTTGCACCCTTTGTATTTCTGCCAAGGGTGAGTTGATAAACATATTGGCTAGTGCAGAATGTTGCTTTTGAAAGCCTGCCTACTGCCTTCTAATACACTCATAAAGAATGTCCTCAATGCTGGGTATACTGGGGTGTGCCTGTATTCTCTGCCTCTGAGTAGACTTAGGTTGGTGGATTGTTTGAAGGTAGTAGTTCTGAGATACAGTTGCTATAGCAGATCAAGTTTCCACCCTAAGTCTAAAACCAATATGGTGACCCCCTGAAAGTGCCACTAGGCTAAATAAAGGGGAGGTTAAGCTTGCTTAGATCAGAAAAAGAACAAATAAAAGATTTCCTGTGGATCAACAGGGCCTGTATCTGTGAGTAGCCACTGAAATTTTAGAAAAGGCGAGATAAGGAAATAGAGCATCAAATTAAAAAACAATAGCCTCAAGATATATACTGGTTTGTCTTTTAATATCTATATGGTTGACCTAATGTACATATTGAATGACAGTAGTCAGTGTTAACTCCCTGTCCTTATTTTTCCTCTTTCTTTGATGAAGGAATTGGAGGTAAAAATAAGTAATGAATATTGATTTCATGACTTCAATGTCTTTCATTTATGCATCTTAAGAATTATTTTTTCAGCACCCACACAACTATATTGTCTCTAATATAAATTGCTTCTAATCTAGCTCCTTTTCCCAAAATGTTTACCTGAAGATTCAAAGCTTCTTCCTCAAGAAAAAACTTTAGACTTAGCTCTAATAAAGTCAAAATGTGGTGGCTCTACTGTCTTTAATATCAAAGCACTTTGTTATGAAAACCTGTGCACATCTTTTGCCTGTTTGATGCCTCCATTAAACTTTTTTTTTACATTAATGGGATCATAATTGGGATTTGGAAGGACATTTAGAGACTACATGGTACAAGATCGTTCTTTTACATATGAGGATAAGAAGGGGAAGTTAATTTACTTGGCCAAGGTCGTCTTGACTTTCCTGATATACTCAACTGCTAATGCAATCTTCGAATCATCTTTTACTTATTTCACATATACATATACATTTAAAATATGGGCAGACTGGAAGATGCTTCATGACAGGAAGAATTTTTGAAATTTAGTTTTAAAAAGGTAAAATTGTTTTATTTTGTTTTTGTTCCTGCACTGAATAACCATATAAGAGATTGGCCACTCAATTTAACCCATCCATGAAATTAAAACCATTACAATGTAGGAACAAGTGCTCAATCACCTTCTATATTATTTGAAAAAGACTTGAACTGAAGACCCACTTTTACCACAAAGAATATGTTACATTTAGACCATGTCACATCTGAGAGTCCTCGTAGACCTAAAGCTATAAAACAGAAGTCCTTAATCATTTCTACTGTGTATCTTTTACCACTGTGAGTCAGATGACTCCTGGAGAGCCTTTCCCAGAATAATGTTTTAAAATTCACACAATAAAATACACTGTTACAAAGGAAACCAATTACACAGTAATGCAGTTTGCATTTACATTAATAGTTATAAGTATAGCTATCTCTATACATACAGAAAGATAGAAATAGATACAGATGGGAGATACACAGAGGAAGAAAGGTAGATAGATAGATAGATAGATAGATAGATAGATAGATAGATAGATAGATAGACAGATAGATAGAATACTTAAATAAATCTATTCACTCTTGGTTAATAGAATTTGTTCTTGAAGGATTTGATCTCAAACCATGGTCAGAAGAATATCATAGAATTCAACTATATTTCATCCTGGGACCGTATAGATCATGAAGCTTTTATTGTCCTCAGCTTTTTACTTACCATATTGGACATTTTAATAATTAGGTGACTTTTTCTTCATTTCTCTAAGTTTTATCTCAATGAGAGTAGGGATTTTTTTTTTAACTGCATGCTTGGTAACTATCCTAGTGCTTCTCCCAGAACTAGAAAGAAAAAGAGTCATGAGTAGCTATCTTTGTGACCAGGGAAAGAGGGCTACAAAATATGGGCCATAAAGGCAGGTATGTGAGAGACAGAGAGAGAGAGAGAGAGAGAGAGAGAGAGAGAATATTTTAATTTTGAAACCTACTGCTTGAATGATTCAAGGCAAGCCATTTAACAGCCCAACACCCAAATAATTTTCCTACTAGAAAATTCTAGAATCATTGCTGAACTGTAATAGGAGAGAGACAATTGTCTACTTTGATGATATCAGAATTTTGGAACAAAAAATGAGAAAACAAAGAAGCCTTGTTAGATAATATATAAAGCTCAGATTTTCTGCCTACAAAACAATGATAAGGTGTGTTGACATTCCTTAAATTTTAGCATCATGAGGAAAGCCTTATCTTCTCTGCCTTTAATAGCATATTAGCTAAATCTAGTTATTACCTTTGAGGAGTGATATGGGCGCCATTTGAGGAAGAAGAACTCCTCTAAAATTTTGCAGAATAGTGTCCTGATATTAAATATTATGATTTTATTTTTATTAACATGGCTTAATTTTCATATGACTTAACATTTTTTTAAAACAAACCCAAAACAACCCTCACTTAATTTTAAGATGCAATGTAGTAGAGAAGACACTTTGAATACAGGTGTTTGTGACAACTGTTCAAACTTCAAGGTATGGAAAATTGGATGAGTAGAGATAATGATCTTGATTTGTCTAGAACATTACATTTTGCTCAGTTCTACTTTACTACTCAGCTCTAGTCTTTTCATCAGGAATGCTTGAAATTCCTCTATTTCATTAAATATCTATTTTTGTCCTTAAATATTATATTCAATTTTGCTGTGTAGGTCATTGTTGGTTGTCATTCTAGCTGTGCCTTCTGGAATATCATATCACAAGACCTCCTCTCTTTTAGAGTACAAGCTATAAGTCTTGTGTGATCTTGACCATAGCTCCACAATTTTTGGATTATTTTTTTTTGTGACTCTTTGTAGTATTCTCTTTTTGTCCAGGGAGCTCTGAAATGTGACTATATTATTCTTGGCAGTTTTCATTTTGTGATCTTTTTCAAGAGGTGATTGGTGGATCCTCGAATTTCTATTTTATATTCTATATCAAAGATATCAGGACTGTTTTCTTTGAAAATTTCTTGAAATCTGGTGCTTAGGATCTTTGATGATGGTTTTCAGGTCATGCAATAATTCTTAAATTTTCACTCCTGGATACATTTTTGTTTTCCCCCAAGGAAATGTTTGACATTTTCTTCTATTTTTCCTCCTTTTGAGTTTGTTTTATTGTTTCTTGACATCTCATTAAATGATTAGCTTCCAGTCACACAATTCTGATTTTTGAGAAATTATTTTAGTGAGATTTTGTAACTCTTTTTTATTTATCCAATTCTGATTTTTAAAGAGTTCTTCTCTTTAGTGTATTTATGTGCCTGTTTCACCATTTCACCAATTGAATTTTTTAAGGTGTTATTTTCTTCACTATTTTTGTGTCTCTTTAACTAAATTGTAAATTCTCTGCATACATTTCTTGCATCACTCTCATTTCCCCCCCCAAAAAAAAATTCCTCTACTACTTTTATTTCTTTATTTAATTACTCTAGGAATTCTTGTTGGTTTTGCTTCTATTTAGGATCTTTTTGCTTCTATTTAGGACCTTTCTTTGAGGTTTTTTAATAGCTGTTTTCACATTGTTGTCTTCTGACTTTATGTTTTGGTCTTCCTAGATGCTATAATCCCTCTTAATATTATTTTTTGTTTGTTTTTATTTGGTTATTTTTCTAATTTATTTCTTGGCTTTGAATTTCACGTAAAATTTTGGTCCTGCTCATCTGAGTGTGGGAGGATAATTTTGTGAGTCTTAGGCTTTTTGTGTGTGTTTGTTTTCAGAGTTTAGTATGACAAAACAAGGTTCTGGTGTTTCCAAGGTTGTATAACACTGGGAGAATTATAATCACTGCTTTCCTGCTCGGTGCACTAGTCTTTACCTTTCTTGGTCCCCTTTAATTGCAATTGTTAGAGCTCTGCTTTGCAGCTGTGAGCAGAGGCCCTGCTCCTTACTGACTGAACACCAGTGGTCCTTTCTGCACTGGAACTGTGACTCAGAACTGTGTATAGGCAAGAGAATTGCCGTTTAGTACCTGCTGTACCATGCAAGCCCTTTCTGACCAGTAGTCTGATCTTCTCACTTTCTCAGGAATGAGAGCTCACAAAGCTATTGGAGTTACTGTGACCACTGTCACCAATGTCACCTGTCTGGACTCCAGAAGGACCTCTAGCCAGGTGACACAGACTGCTCTTGCCGAGCTTGTCAGTTTTCTTTGGCAAGAACAATTTTTTACCCCAATGTTTTGTTGTCTCCAAAATTTGATTTCAGGTATTTTTTATAAAATTGTTTGAAGAGAAATGTTGGGAGTGTGGCTGCCCCTAATCTGGTGTCTTGATTCAATACAATAAAAATATTATTTCATTTAATTTTTATTTATTATTTCTCAATTACATGAAAAATAGTTTCCATTCATTTTTGAAATTTTTGAGTTGCAAATTCTCCCTCTTTTGCCCTCTCATTCCTCTCCTTTAGAATACAAGCAATATGAGAGAGATTATACATGCACAGTCAGGCAAAATTTTTCCATATTGGCCATGTTGCAAAGGAAAACACAGGTCAATGAACAAACAAAGGAAAGAAGTTAAAAAAAGATCTTTCAGTCAGAATTCAGACTCCATAAATTCTTTCTCTAGAGGAGGTTAGCATTTTTCATCATAAGTCTTTTAAAAGTGTTTTGGATCAGTGTACTACTGGGAATAGCAAAGTCTTTCACAGTTGACCATCACTTATATATATACATATATATATGTATATATATGTGTATATATATATACACACATATATGTGTGTGTATGTATATATATACACATATGTATGTGTGTGTATGTATATATATATAATATATATATGTATATATATGTGTATATATATATATATTTGGCTAGGCAATGGGGTTAAGTGATTTGCCCTGGGTCACACAGCTAATAAGTGTCAAGTGTCTGAGGCTGAATTTAAACTAGGGTCCTCCTGACTCCAGGACTGGTATTCTACCCACTGTCCCACCTAGCTGCCCCAATATTTCTTTTACTGTTTATGATGTTCTCCTCATTCTGCTCATTTCATTTTGTACTAGTTCAAGTATATCTTCCTAGATTTTTCTTAAAGCACCCTACTCATCACACACAATTTTACAAGTTGAATGATTTGTGATTTCAATCTTTCATCTTTTGTCTGAAGAAGTGCTTTATTGTAAGATTTCATGTTCATTACAACAGTTGGAAGATAATTCTGTAGTTTTCTTACCATGGGTCATTGTTACTTGAGAGTTTTTTTTAAATCATGTGACTTGTTTTTCTTTATATTCTTGGCTCTGGTATTTAACTGAGACATTTCAGGATATGGTTAATGTGAGTTTATTTTTATGTCTTTGTTTTTTATATGGTGGATGGGCTTTTTATTTCTTTTATTGTCACTTTCTTATTTCTCATTCTTCAAGGTAGTTTTACTTATGACCTCTTAAAATGTGATCTCTAGGCTTTTTATTAATTGTGTCCTTACTCACAGTGGGCAGCTTGATCATGCAGTGGACAAAGTAGGAGGCCTGTGTTCATAACTACCTCAATTCAAATCTGTGGTCAGATAATTACTACCTGAGTGACACTTGGGGAAGCCATTTACTCCCATTGTCTCAGTTTATCTTTATAATAAACTGGAGAAGGAAATAGCAAACCACTTATGTCTTTGTAAAAAAAAAAACACTAATGAGATCAAAGTCAGAAGTGACTGAACAATAAAACCTCAAATAATGTTTACTAATAGTTTACTATGGTGTCTGTTTTGTTTTTTGCTAACATTAATGAGATTCATTTTAATTAATTCTAGCTTTACATTTTAGATACATACTTTTCATCATATTAATATTATTGTTTCTATGCTTTGTAGTGTATTTAATATTAATAATTCCTGCATTTTATGAAAACTTTGTTTTCTTTTCAATATCTGTGGATAAATATTTATTTTTGTCTTAACCATTAAAAGGCATCAAGCATGGATGAATAAAAAAAAAAACTTTGAAGTTGAGAAACACTAAACTAAAGGTCACCACTGAGCCCTAAGCCTAAACCCTAAGTCAACCATAGGCTCTCTTCATCAATCATTTCAATCATCCACAAACAACCAAGGCAAAGAATGTTGGTTCAATAAAACAGGATTCACATGTGCTGCTGGCATGTAGTCTTATTTAAAATTAGTATATCATTATAGGCTTATATTCATTATACAATAGTTGGGTTTTACCCACATACTCCATAGCTTTTGAAGATGTCAGATTTATTCCAATTTTTTATTTTGTTCTCTATCATACATTCATCAGTAAACAAACAAAATTTGTTGTTGCTGCTTTACAGAGTCGTTAGGAAGAAAGCAGGTTTTGTAAATTTTAAATTGCTACAAAAATACATTCTTTATTGTTCATGAATATAATGACATTTCATTCTGGTACCTTATATAGCACTGAGTTTTAATCTTTCCTCTGCTCCTTATCTGCTACATTGAACATTTTAATAATTGGCTGACTTTTCCTTCATTTCTTTAACTTTGGTGTCTGAGAGGATTTTTTTTTTTTTTGGTGCTCACTTTTTACTTAACACACTACTTTGCAGAGACCAAGATCTTGAGAAAAAAAGTCATTACCAGCAATCTGTGTGACCAGAGCAAGGATCACAAAACCTGGGCCAGAAATACAAGCAGACGTGAAAGAGAGAGAAAAAGAGAGAGAGAGAAAGAGAGAGAGAGAGACAGATAGAGAGACAGAGAGACAGAGAGAGAGACAGAGAGACTGAGAGACAAAGAGAGACACAGAGAGAGACAGAGAGAGGGACAGAGAGACAGAGACACAGAGAAACAGACACAGCAGAGAGACAGAGAGACAGAGAAAGAGACAAAGAGAGATAGAGACAGAAATTTTGAAACCATCCTGAGCAAACTATTTAACAGCCCAACTCCTTATTCTGTTTTATACCAGGAAATTGTGGAATTGTTGAAGAGAAACTTGTTCACTTTGAAAATATCCTGTTTGGAGCAAAAATAAGGAAACATAGGTACTAAAAAAAGCTCAGATTTTTTGCCTATCAAACAGTCGTAAGGTGTTTATATACCCCCTAAATTTCAGCATCATGTGGAAAAGCCTCCATCTCCATGCCTTTGATAGTACAGTTAGCAAGGTGGAGTTATTTCCCCAAGGAAAGATACATGTGTCATTTGTGAAAGAGAAATTCTTCAAAAATTTTGCAAAGTGGTTTCCAGAAGAAGATTCTGTTTTTAGTAACATGATTTGAATTTCATATGCCAACTATTAAAGTTCAATGAAATTAACCAAAAAATCTCATTTATTGTTGATATGCAAAATAATGGAGAAGATACTTTAAATACAGACAGCTGTTCCTAACTTCACAGTCTGGAAATTTAGGTGAGTAGAGAGAGACATGATTTAAATCATTTTACATGTCAATGTACGATCTAGTTTTGGCTGGAACCTTAGATTTCGTTCAGTATTACTGTGTGTTTTGTTTTCTTTTCATCCAAATTCAAGAAATAATCAGAATGTAATCAGAATTCTCAACTTGAATATCTGACTCAAAATTAAATATTTTTCTTGTTTTTCTCCCATGGGACATGACCAGAAATACTGCATATATTGTCAAATTCCCTTGAAATGTTGGTTATTTTTAATGAATTTGCTCTTTCTCCATCTCCTTCTGTCCCTCTCCCTCTCCCTCTCTCTCACCCTCTTTCTTTCTCTCCTCTCCCATATGCCTTCATCATTTATTTTATCAGATGTGGGTAGAATTAGGATATATTTGATGGTAAAGGAATCTCATTTTTTTTAAAGAAAGAAATTTTATTTGGAAAATGAATGGTTAGTAGCTATATCTAGAGAAGAGGTGGCAACAAGGCACAGTGGGTAGGCTTGTGGACTTTCTAGTAAGGAAACACAACATTTAAAATTGCCTTCGATCCTCACTCTCTGTGTGGCTCTGGGCAAATCATTAACCTCTATGTCCATTAGTTCATTCAAGTACAATATAAGTATTCTGAAAGTGGTGACAATAAAGGTGCTTTCCTCAACCTTTAGTGAACATTTCCTTATTGTTTATTGACTCCCAAATTTGTTATTGTTCTGGACAGAATGACTCATGTACAAAGAAGCTTAGCTTTGAGAAAACAAAATCGCCATTTTCTGGTTTATTAATCCTTTGTTCTCATGTCCTGTTTTTTGTTTTTTGGTTTTTTTTTTTTTGGTTTTTGGGGTTTTTTTGGGTTTTTTTTCAGAATAAGATGTTCAGATTGGTATTAGGTTTTTTTTTATTTTAAAACTCCATGACTCTCTGTTTTAACATGTTTGTTCTCATAATTTGATGATTAAGACTTTTTCATCCTTTTGAAAGCATTATAACAATTGGGCATGTGGGAGTCACTGCTGATTAAAAGAAAGGGACTGATTGTTGGGTAACACAAGGAAAAAAAAGAGGAAATATGTATCATCCATGGCTTTGTGTCTTTAGAATTATCCATCACAATAACAAAAATGGAACTGAATGAATAGAAGCACACAAAGGTACTCATGAGCAACAGGATGGCTTTGGTAGCTCTGGTCTCTGGAGAAGAACTGGTGCTGAGGGTGGTCTTATGAATGTGCTGAACTTGCCAGTGGTGTCTGTACAAAAGAACCCCCATGTAGCCACTGGTAATGGCCATGAATGCCACAAACACTATATCATAAAGTAACTTCCACATTACAAGTTTTGAGTTATTCAAGGCATGCTTGTCTACAGAACAATAGCTTAGATTTCTACTCAGGTTGCTGTTTGTGTTGTTTCTAATGCCAGTCACATACAGTGTCACAACCCCATCTATCAACAGATTGAGAACCCATATGAAAACACAGAATGGAACAATACACTTTGGGGCTCTGGCTTTGAACTCAGCCCATATGGGATGTCCAGAACTGATGGTAATGGCCTGGAAGACACTCAGAAGGCAGGTAGTAGAAAGGGAAATGCCCCGGGCCACTCTTTGAAGATAAATTATGATTTTACATTCAATGTCACCCAGGAAAATTTTCTGAATGCAGGAATGGATTGCCCTTGGAATTCCCCTCAAGAGAATCATCACAATGTTGGAAAAGGCCAAATTAATGAAAAGCACATCAATGGGTCTTATCCTTTGACTAGTGATTATATTATAGCCACAGAAGCAAAGGAGTAAACCATTTCCAAATGTTCCAGTTATAGTCTCAAACATGTAGAAAGTACACAGGAGTTCATTATAAGAATGCATTCCTTATTGTCTTATATAGAAAGATGGTACCATCTGATGTTACCTAGAAATGAAAAGAGAAGATTCTGTCTTAGACCAAGTGATGTCAAAAGAGATTCCAAACTGCTCACCACTCAAGCAAGCTTCAATAATTATTGTTTATTATATAAATATATAGTTTCAGAAAATGATTTTTCATACCTTTTTTGTAGGTTACAAATGCAAGTATTCCTATCTTTTGGCATTATAAAATGTTTACACTTATAGGTAGGGACTATTCATTTATTACTTTGTTTTGTCTTAGGTTTCTTTGTGAATATTTGTCTACTTTTAAGAACATTTATATTTTAAAGATTGTCTAGTGACTAATGACAAAGATCATGAAGGGCTTTCAGGAAAAAAAAGTAGGATTCATAGTTCAAAAAATGAAATGTTTTGACTTAGGAAGAAAAGGTTTCAGGGAAGCTATGTAGGAAAAATAAGGAAAGGGCACTAATGTAAACACAGTCTACATTTCACTTAAGAGATGAAAATTTTGATGAGGAAATAAAATTATAAATACTCCATGATTAATTGGGTTGTAGACCAGGAGACATTTTGGAGAATCTTAGAAAATATTCAAACAATAATAACTCTTATGTGGAATTTTTTTTTCTGTTTTGAACCCAAAATCAGAAATAGAGCAATATTTAGAAAAAAAGAAAAACATAACTAGATGTTTCTAAATAGATAAAAGTACTAAGAGTTTTCAAACAATGGACTAAGCTGTCCTGAAATGTGATGTGCTGATCTATGCCAGAGACTTCCATTTAAAAGGTTGACTGACTACTTATAGGGAATACATAGACAAGATTCTTTTATAGATAAGTATTGCAATAGAACTCCCTTGGATTTTTGAAAGGCTTTGATTTATTCTTGGATTTCCCTCCCATTGTTTCTGTAATCTGCTAAAATATATATTAATAGATTAATTAGTAATGTCAAGCACTTTGTTTATCCTACAGACCATCTGAAAATAGATTAAGACATCCAGTTCCCTATAGCTCTACTGTTAATTTTGGATGTAGCTATGATGGAAGTGTCAGGAAACATCAAGGCCATTGAGGCCAGGAATGTTAGTTGAACTGTGCTTACTTTGGCTAGAAAACCTAAGTGAGCAGCCATTCTTTGTAGATTCTGTAGATGCTAAACTAAGTGTTCATGGCATTTCCTTAGGCCACTTGGTTGACACAGAGATGACAACTAGTTTCAGTTGTAGGTTTTTGCCAAGATCATATATCCTTTGATGTCAAGGATTCTAATGTCATTAATATAAAGTCATTCACCATGGAGAAGCATTCAATAGAGATATTATTGTCACAAATGAAGCTGTCCCTGATGCTGAGCTGTCACTCAGAATTATTACAGTAAGAGCCTTTGAGTATTCCAAAAGGAGTATAATTCTCAGGTCACACTCTCAAAATACAAGAATCTTCCAACACAGTGGAACATAAGCACAAATGTGCAAGGAGATGTTAGGGAAACACTATTTAGAGAGCTATTATTGTCTGCCTCATAGACTTCTATCTCTCAGAGATATTAAAACATTAAGCAATTATGGCTTATGGAAAACAATGTGTTATAACCCCCCAATACCCTTGTGTTATTACCTAGCTCAGATATTTCACTTCCCATCTGTCTTTTTCATGTTTTACTTGACTATAAAGTTACTGATATTTGCCTTTCCAAAACATGTTTCATCAGTACATAATCAATCCTAAGACTTACCCAAAATTGGTATCACTACAAGATTCCTGTTATACATAGAGAAATATTCTTCAATTTTTATTTTATTTTTCTCTTTCACATAGAAGTATTATCAATACATTATCTAAAATATCATAGTCAAAACATTATAACACTGCTATCGAAGATTTATAGAATTCAAATGTCTTTTATATTTTAGTTGTGTTTTATATCTATTCATAATTATTTAATATGCTGCATGTATAATTACATTTTAGCATTATAGGCTTTATCAATATGTGTGCTATTTTCATTATTTGAAAAAATGGAAGCTGAAAGTATATATTTTGAACTTGAATCTGATACATATCTGCTGTTTTTTGAGTACATCACAAGTATAAAAATGCTAAAAAGTAAAAGTTTGTGTTAACAAAGGGAAATAATGACTGATACCATTTTGGTTTTGTTTTTTTTTTTTTGGTTTTTTTTTGGAAATTTACTGGTTTTATGAGAAAGAAAATGTAAGAAGTTAGTGAAATTTCACCTCAGATAAGTTTTAGTGTGTGGGTCAATCCTGAAGAAATTCAGTAACTTATTCCCATAGTAAAACTGGTATAAAAACTCTTGAGTGGAATTATTGTCACTAGGATTTTGTTACAAGAGCATGAATCCTTTTTTAAGTCTACACTTGAGTACAAGGGAGATCGTACTGACTTTGTACTTTGTGAGAATATTTGACTAAAGAGATTACTACCACCAACGGCAACAAGATTGTCAAAAGAAGAGATTATGTTAGACTGCAACAATTAAAAAATAATTTAATACATAACCTAGAGAAGAAAAAAAATCTAGGTGACATGGAATTTTACCGGTTTCTTGATAGAAACGTTTAGATGCAGATCTCAGGCTGAAAGCCCAGAAAATCTATATTGTATTATGGAACTATACATAAAATCAAGGAATACAGAAAAAAGACCAAAGGAACAGATGTCATAAGAGTTTGATGTAAAATCGCTACCAAAAGAATACAAAGGATCAGAATGATACACTGTTGCTACCACAGTCTAGATAGACATATACATAATGAATGTAAATGCACGTAGGGAAGACTAAATTTCAAAGTATCAGTAGCAAGAAAGGCAAGTTGAGAAAAAATGGAGATCACTGTGGTTTCCTGAAGATAATAAGAATGACCTCAACTTGGAAGTAATAATATCCAATCCTATTCACTAACTCAAAGATCAAGGTAAATTCAGATTTTTTTTTCTTTTTAACTGTTGCAAATTTTGCCTAAATGAAGATACATCTATCAAGTACATTTGACAGAACAAAACACCTTTTGGTTTAGAGCAATCTGATGCCCAAAGTAAAGAGTGTCAAGGACTGCTGGGCCTCATGACCAGGCCTTGCTCTTCATATGATAACCCTAAACATCCTGTTTTTTTTTTCCTCCCGAAAGAATAAAAACTTTTCTGTAAGATCTTTTGGTAGATATCCATGTCCTCAGATATGTGGGGGACCCAGTCTCTCGAGGAGCTTTTTATCTTTCTTAAAGATGCCTTTTCCCTCCACTTATGAATTTGATTTATTTTAAGACTCATTATGCTTTCATTGCTTTAGAAATTGGTTTGAGAATCTTTAAGTTAAAAAAAAAGTAGTAGTAGCAAGATCAGAAAGGAGTTATCCCATCTACATATAAGAAAGGCCAATTTTCAAATCCTCCTTTATATGAGGATTGCACTCAACGCACAATAGGACTTCTTTATCATGCAGGATGTGTGCCCCAATACTGTCACATGAATTTGTGAAAACCCTTTTTTGTTCCCTCAAAAGATATTTGTCCAATAATCTCCCACTTGCTTATTGCTCTTTAAACAGTGAAATCTGATCCATATAAATTACATGTCATAGTCTTCTAATAAAGACAACTCAGAAAGCAGCTGGGCCTCAGTTTTTTATAATCCAGTTTTGTGTGCTCTGGCTCAGAAGACATGGCAGGAATAACTTCCAAACACTCAAAAGTAGGCACAGTACTCTCTCACCTTTTCCCTTTCCCAACCAAGAAAGTCTAATTGAATGTAGCCTCCCATATGCTTTGCAATCAAGGTTTAAAGAAAAGATGAGAAAACTCTTACGAGATTCACAAGCATAGTTTTATGCCTGCCTCCCCCTTTCTACTCCTCTCTCCACTATTTTTGCTAAAACAATTGTTGGCTGATGTGAAATGCTTTTTAACAGGGTATCTCTTCTGTAAAGAACCTGGAGAGCAACTGAGTCCAGAGTCCTGTCTCTGCCAAGGAGTCACTTCAACATTGAAGCTACTACTATTGCTGTAAGAATTCTTAGGCTATACTTGAACCAAGTGGCCTCTGTCAGTATTGCTATTATAATTATTGTGAAAATCAGGAACCATGGGCCTAGAAATATGAAATGATCTTTCCCAGGCAGCACAGACAGTAAAGAACAGAGTTAGAATGTGAACCCATCCCCTGTGCCTCTAATTTGGGCATCCTTCCCATTTCACCCTGATTCATGGGCATAGGGGCATTTGAGTCAGAAAGGCAGAGATCTGGCTTTTCTCATTTTAAAATTTAATTTTTACAATGTAGGAAGTCACTGAATCTAAGATTCATCATGATTATAAGAGTGACAAAAGTAAGGAAGATTGAAAAGAGTAACGAAAATGCAGAGGGACTGATGAAGGAGACAGGAATGAAGGGTCAACAACTGCATTGAAAGCAATTCCCAGTTTCCCAATCAAAGCTCCATTGGAATGAAACAGGCATGAAGGCCACCCCAGAAGCAGAATAGGCTGTAGAATGAGGCCTGCAATGGGAGACAGAGAACACATGTGTTCAAATCTCCAACAATCAAGACTTTCTGGGACTTTGAAAGATTCACCAAGTCTCTCTGGGCCTCAGTTCCCTCACCTGTAGAATGAGGGCTTCAGGTCAACGACTCTGACTTCTCTGCTCTGAATCTGTGAGTCTATATGACTGGCACAGGGAGAGAGATTAGGATCTGGAGCGTTTGCTCTACCAATCCCCACAGGAATTCTCAGCCTGTCATCCACGTTCTGCAGATTGAGTAGGACACAGACTCAAGCTGAAGGGCCTGAAGCCAATGAGAGGAGCAGCCGGGAGTCTAAGGCCCATAGAGATCTTCAAGGCAACAAGTCAGCCAGGACTCTGAGCTTACATAGTGAGGTTGTTTGACAGCTCAAAATGACTTTTTTCTTTAATGAAACTGAGCCTGAATCAGAGTTCTGCTGAGCTTTGGCTTGAACTCAGACTGGAAAGTTGCAATTCCATCCCCTGATCCAGTCAGAAAGGGAAAAATCAGGGCTAACTTTTCTCCCAGGACTAGTTCAGAATCTCCCAAACATCTGAATCATAACCTGCTGAGTAATGTACTTATGCGTGCTCTTTTGTCTGGTTGCAGACTATTGTAAGGAGGGGATAGAGGCAGAGACACTAGACAATAAAAAGGACAGAAAATACATCCTTGCTGCATTTTAAGGACCAAATTATACCTACTAAGGCTTCCTCTGCAAGGTCCCTTGTGTATCTCAAGCACTCAGAGCAGTAATCCCATTCTCCTAGAAGAGGTTGCTAGGATTCCTTATCTTTGTGTTCAAGGCATAAAGTCACTCACCAGTCCGATATGTGCTGCCAGAGTAGTGGCTAGAGTCGGGTGTGAGAGTGAGGGTGGGTGTGCATGGGTGCATGCATATGTATGTATGTGTTTCGTGGAGATGGGCAGGGCTGTAGTTATATGGATGGGGTTTACTGAGCTCATCTCCCCCAAGAACTGTAATTAGTAAGTCAACTCAAAAAGAAAAGTCAGCAGAATAGATTTAAGATGTGCCTGAAAAAAAAAAAAAACCAACCCTTTGTCTGAAGGAAAAATTCCCTTTATGAATTACAAGTGATTAATTAGAATATCTAAAAGGAGCTACTCCTGACATTTAGGAGACAAACTTTTTTTTTTTCCCTCTACCAGATTCCAGGAAAGGAGAGAATGAAGGTCTATCTAGGTCAGAGGAACAAAGGAGATAATGATGTCTGAGCACTCATATGTGAGGGCCCCATTTCTTGCAATCTAGGACACCTGGTGACTTTTTCTTTCTTTTTTTTAAAATTAATTTATTTTGAATTATCAACAATCACTTCCATAAGCTTTTGAGTTTTTAATTTTTCTCCCCCTCCCTCCCCACCTCCCTTCCTTAGAGGGCATGTAATCTGATATAGACTATACATATACATTCCTATTAAACATATTTTCCCTTTAATGTTGTTGTGAGTAAAAATTAGAACCAATAGGAGGAAGTACAAGAAAGAGAGAAAAAATGCTACAAAAGAAAAAAAGAACAGCAAATAGTATGCTTCAATCTGCATTCAAACTCAATAGTTCTTTCTTCTTTGTGGATAGCATTTTCCATCACGAGGCCTTTGGAGATGTCTTAGATCCTTGTATTGCTGAGAAGGGTTAAGAGTATCAACATAAGTCCTCTCACAACTTGGCTGTTACTGTGTACAATGTTCTCTTGGTTCTGCTCACTTCACTCAGCATCAGACCATACAAGTCTTTCCAGGTTTTTCTGAAGTCAGCCTGTTCGTCATTTCTTATAGCACAATAGTATTCCATTACATTCATATACCACAACTTGTTCAGCCATTCCCCAATTGATGGGCATCCTCTCAATTTCCAATTCTTTGCCAGCTTGGTGAATTTTTTTACAAAATAATAATAATAACAATATATGAATGTGTTCTTACTAATAATATTTATGCAGTGCTTTATTTTTGCACTGCATTTTAGAGAATATCATTTGATAGTCACAACAATCACATGAAAATAGCGTCTTTATTATCTTTATTTAGAAATACATGTTCATAATTTTTAGGAGTTTGTCTAAAATAACTGGATGATACATTGAAGGATTAGTAGAATTTTGCATATTTCTATAAGAAAGTGTATGTTTTATCTTTCATTTATTATTTTGTTTTCCAGATTGCAGACATGTTAGTAGGCAGCAGCATGCAGTAGCTAAATGAGTATCAGTTGAAGGTTAAGCTGAATTAGGGCAATTCATGCTCTGTACAAGTCTGTCTGCAGCGTAGACAGAAAAAGATGACAGAGAGTTTAAGTGTCTTAGTCTACGATCTTGAGATAATAAATGACTGAATTAATATTTGAACTCATGTCTCTTGACTTAAAGTAAAGATCTCTATGCACTCTACCTGTCCATCTGTCGGGTTTCTGGGACATATAAGTTTGCAGATTCTTCCTTGAAATATTCCTATCTTTGCTGGGCCAGGTTTTAGCTGATGAAAAAGGATCATTGGATAATGAAATTTTAGCAGGATTTCATGTCCCCGATGTAGGAAGCTCTGTGCATAAAAGTAGCAATCATACCGCTTTTATTCTTCAAGAATGGAAAGTTGAAGAACGATGTGTCTTCTGAGCTCACTTTTTGTTTACCTTTGTCCTCTTTCCTTATGATTTTACAAGAGGACAAATCTCCCCATTCTCCACCAGTTAGAGAAGTGTCTCTTTCTAATTAATTGCTGTTTTTATATTAACGGTTACTTTAATAAGTATAGAGAGTAATTTGCTCTTCATCAAGTTTCTGGAAAGTCACGGATGAAAACTGAACATCTGGGGTGACAAATCGAGAGCAGGTTTTTGTTGTTGCTGTTCTCTTGCTTTCTCCTATGTTCAATTTTCTCTCTTTCTCCTAAGAAGGAAGAAGTGCGCGAGATTGCATTTCTTTTTTTCAATTACTCTAGCTAGGCCCTCAATTCATTCTCTCTCACTTGTCCTAGCTATCTGACTTTACCTTAATACACTAACCTCCTAACTCAGGTTAATCATTATCTATCCTAATTTGTATACTACATACTGCTGCCTACTAACGTCTTAAAAATAAAACAAAAAAGAAAAGCATAAAAAACAAAACAAAAAAAACATATACAATTGTGAGCTCAGTCAAAGGAAATTAACTTGTTCCTATTTTTTCCTTCACTGGCTCTTCTATTGTGTTGTTATTGTTATTGTTGTTGTTTTGTTTTATTTTGTTTTGTTTTTAAGGCAAATTCCCCCCAAAAAATCCCAATTGAAACATTTATCTTCCACACTTGGTCCTATTCTTATTTTCTTCATGTCTTATCCCTTCATAATTTTGTTTTTAATTTTATTACTCACCTCACATGGCTTTTTATCAGTTTACCATTCACCAGTCAAAGCCCGTGTTTCTGTTGTTATCCTTCTTGATTTCTCTTAAAATTTTGATTCAGTGTTTCCTAAACAAATCACACAGTCTGGTGTGAGGGCTTGGCAACCCTTTTCAAGGCTTGTCATCTGCCTTTGGTGTCTACCTATCACAAAACTCTTAACTGTGGCTCCAACTAGTGGTAGCATGTGTAGTAGCCACACTCAGGTAAAAACTGTCTTGTGAATGGCTAAACCAGGTTGAGGATGACAGAAAAGCCTCATATCTATTGGTGAATGAGAGAGATGTCTACCACAAGTATGTGAAGTCTTCTTTCCAGTGGAATGGGCAGGTGAAAACAATTTCTTCCAAAGACCACAAATGTAGCTGAAGCCAGTACTGTGGAGCTCTAACAGCTTGGTCAGACAAGGATTCACTGCATTCTAGGCCATCACCAGTCATTCTGATTTTTGTCTTGTCAATGGACTTCAAGAAGTCTGGAATAGAGTGTGAGGATGATGACATTATACAGCTCTGCTTCACTTAAATACAATTTGCACTGAAGTCAAGGCAAAGTCCCGTGAAATCATTGGTCCTCTAGGAGAATGAAGGACCCACAACAACAGCAAGGTACCACAGTCTCTTCATTGCCTTTCTGGGAGAATATTTCAATGGCCTCATCTGTAGTTACCCTGTCTCAAGGCTATCCCACGTCAAACCCATTCTTAGCATTTCTTACAGTCATATTCCAGAAGTATGTAAGTGATCCTGTCACTCCATGCTTCAAAAAGAAGCAGAGGCCCCAGATTTCATTAAGAGAGAACTCTCTTTTTAATAAGAATTATTTTGAAACCAGGAAATAGTCTGCCAGGAATTTGAATCCGATGAGTACGTTTTACCATATTTCATAACATGGTGGAATGCAAGAATGATGACCTGAGAAAACAAAGCTTTCTGTCAAGTATTATTAAGAGTTACAACTAAAAATTATGGAAATATAGGGAAAAAAGTCATTCCCCAACAGCTAAATGTTAAAAGGATATAGATAAAACATTTTCATAAATAGAATTTGGAAGATAACAGAATATGGGACTTTGCACGCTCTGTATTTCTGTCAAGGGTGAGCTGATAAACATATTGACTAGTGTAGAATGTTGCATTTGAAAGCCTGCCTACTGCCTTCTAATACACTCATGAATAATATCCTCAGTGCTGCATATACTTGGGTGTGCCTGTATTCTCTGCCTCTGAGGATGCTGAGGTTGGTAGATTGTTTGAACTTAGGTGTTCTGAGATACAGCTGATATAGCAGATTAGGTTTCTGCCCTAAGTCTAAAACCAATATGGAGACCCCTTGAAAGTGCCTCTAGGGTATTTCTAAGAGGGGTTATGAGCTTACTTAGGTTAGAAAAAGAACAAATAAAGATTTCCTGTGGCACAACAGGACCTGGATCTGTGAATGGCCAATGAAATTTTAGACAAGGCAGGATAAGGTAATAGAGTATCAAATTAAGAAAAAAACAAAAAGAACAACAATGGTCTTAAGATATATCCTGGTTTTTCTCTTAAAATCCATAAGGCTGGCCAAATATACATATTGAACAGTAGGAATCAATTTTAATTCCTTGTCCTTATCTTTCCTCTTTCTTTTATGAAGGAATAGGTGGTAAAAATAAGTAATAAATACTAATTTCTTGACTTCAATGTCTTCTATTTATGCACCTTAAGAATTATTTCTTCAGTATCCACACAATTATATTGTCTCTACTATAAACCTCTTCTAATTGAGTTCCTTTTCCCAACATGTTTGTCTGGAGTCAAAGCTTCTTCCTCAAGAAAGACTTTAGACATAGCTGTAATAAAGTCAACATGTGGTGGCTCTACTGTCTTTAATATCAAAGCACTTTGTTATGAAAACCTGTGCACATCTTTTGCCTGTTTGATGCCTCCATTAAACTTTTTTTTACATAAATGAGATCATAATTGGGATTTGGAAGGACATTTAGAAACTATATGGTACAAGACTGTTCTTTTACATATGAGGATAAGAAGGGGAAGTTAATTTACTTGCCCAAGGTCATCTTGACTTTCCTGATATGCCCAACTACTAATGTAATCTTAAAATCATCTTTTACTTATTTCACATATATGTATACATTTAAAATGTGGGCAGACTGGAAGATACTTCATGACAGGAAAAATTTTTGAAATTTGGTTTCAAAAAGGTAAAATTATTTGTTTTGTTTTTTCTCCACTGAATAACCATATATGAAATGGGTCACTCACTTTAACCCATTCATGAAATTAACACCATTACAATGTATGAACAAGTGCTCAATCACCTTGTATATTATTTGAAAGAGACTTGAACTGAAGCCCCAGTTTTACCACAAAGAATATATTAAATGGTTTAGACCTTGTCACATCTGAGGGTCCTTGTAGATCTAAAGGCTATAAAACAGAAGTCCTTAATCATTTTTTCTGTCTTTTACCACTGTGAGTCAGATGACTCCTGGAGAGCCTGTCCCAGAACAATGTTTTAAAATTCACACAATAAAACAGACTGAATTACAAAGGAAACAAATTATATGGTAATGCAGTTTATATTTGCATTAATACTTATAAATATACCTATCTCTCTCTATATATATATATGCATATATACATATATATACATATATATATATATAAAGATAGAAATAGGTACAGATGAGATACAGGCAGAGGAAGAAAAGTGGAGAGATGGATAGATAGATATAATACTTAAATAAATCCATGCATTCCAGGTTAATAGAGTTTGATCTTGAGGGATTTGATCTCAAACCTTGGTCAGAAGGAATATCATAGAATTCAACTGTATTTCATTCTGGGACCTTACAGATCATGAAGCTATCACTGTCCTCAGTTTTTTATTTGCCATATTGGACATATTTATCATTAGGTGACTTTTTCTTCATTTCTCTAAGTTTTATCTCAGTGAGAGCAGGGAATTTTTAAACTGGAAACTTGGTAACTATCCTAGTGCTTCTCCCAGAACTAGATCTTAAGAAAAAGAGTCATGAGTAGCAATCTTTGTGACCAGAATACGAGGACCATAAAATATGGGTCATCAAGGCAGGCATGTAGGAGAGAGAGAGACAGAGAGACAGAGAGACAGAGACAGAGAGAAATATAGGGAGACAGAGAGATCCAGAGAGAGAAAATCATAATTCAGAAATCTAATGGCTGGTGATTCTGGGCAAACCATTTAATAGCCCAACACCTCAATCATTTTCCTACTACAAAATTCTAGAATCATTGCTGAACTGTAATAGAAGAGAGACAATTGTCTACATTGATGACATCAGAGGTTTGGATCAAACATGAGAAAACAAATAAGCCTTGTTAGGTAATATATAAAGCTCTGGTTTTGTGCCTGGGAAACAATGATAAGGTGTGTTGACATGCCTTAACTTTTGGCATTATGAGGAAAGCCTTATCTTCTCTCCCTTTAATAGCATATTAGCTAAATCTAGTTATTACCTTTGAGGAATTATACGGGCACCATTTGTACAAGAAGAACTTTAAAATTTTGCTCTGAAATTTCCCTATAATATTCTTTGGAGTTTTCCTTTTGGGCTCTCTTTCAAGAGGTGATTGGTGGATCCTTGAATTTCTCTTTTACATTCTAGATCGAAGATATCAGGGCTGTTTTCTTTGATAATTTCTTGAAATATGATGTTTAGGCTCTTTGATGATGGCCTTCTGGTAGTGTCATAATTCTCAGATTTTCCCTCCTGGATCTATTTTCCAGGGCAATTGTTGTTTTCCCTCAAGATGATATTTAACATTTTCTTCTATTTTTCCTTCTCCTGATTTTGTTTTATTGTTTCTTGACATCTCATTAAACGGTTAGCTTCCAATCACCCAATTCTAATTTTTAAGGAAGTATTTTTTTAGTAAGATTTTGTACTTCTTTTTGTATTTGGTCAATTCTACTCTTTAAAGAGTTCTTCTCTTCAGTGTATTTATGCGCCTGTTTTACCATTTCACCAATTGATTTTTTATGGTGTTATTTTCTTCAGTATTTTTGTGTCTCTTTTACTAAACTGTAAATTCTCTTTGCATACTTTTTTTTGCATCACTCTCATTTCCCTGCACAAAAAAAAAATTCCTCTACCACTCTTATTACTTTATTTAATTCCTCTAGATATACTTGTTGGGTTTGTTTCTATTTGGGATTTTTCTTTGAGGTTTTTTTAATAGCGGTTTTCACATTGTTATCTTCTGAGTTTATGTCCTGGTCTTCCTAAACACTATAGTGCCTCTTGATATAATTTTTTTGGTTTATTTTTGTTTGGTCATTTTTCTAATTTGTTTCTTTGCTTTGAACTTTATGTGAAATTTTGGTCCTGCTCACCTGAGTGTGTTGAGAGAAAACTAATGAGCTTGGCAAGAGTAGTCTGTGCCACCTGGTTAGAGACCCATCTGTGGTGAGCTCACCTCAGCATTGTGTGTGTGTGTGTGTGTGTGTGTGTGTGTGTGTGTGTGAGTGTGTGTGTGTTTTCAGAGTTTGGTATGAGGACAGAAAGGTTTTGGTATTTCCAAGGTTATGTAACCCTGGAAGAAATGTGATCACTGCTTTCCTGCTCTGTGCTCTAGTCTTTACCTAAAACGTGGTCCTGGTCCCCTTTAACTACAAATGTTAGAGTTCTTCTTTGCTTTGCAACTGTGAGTAGGGGCCCTGCTCCTTATTAACTGACCACGAGAGCTTCTCTCTGCACTGGAAATGTGACTCAGAATTGTGTATAGGCAAGAGAATTGCCATTTAGTACCTGCTGCACCATGTAATCTCTTTCTGACCAGTGGTCTGATCTTCTTACTGTCTCAGAAATGAGAGCTCACAGCCATGGGAGCTGCTGTGGCCACTGTCACCAGTGTTACCTGTCTGTGCCCTGGAAGGGCCTCTAGCCAGGTGGCACAGACTACTCTTGCTAAGCTCGTCAGTTTTGTTTGGCAAGAACAATTTTTTACCCCAATGTTCTGTTGTCTCCAAGATTTGATTTCAGGCATTTTTTATAAAGTTGTTTTGAGGAAAATGTTGGGACCATAAAGTGGCATGGCTGCCCCTAATCTGGTATCTTGATTCAATTCAATAAAAATAGTTTCATTTAATTTTTAATTATTATTTTTCAATAACTGTAAAATAGTTTCCATTCATTTTTGAAATTTTTGAGTTGCAAATTCCCTTTCTTTTGCCCTCCCCTTCCCCTACTTTAGAATACGAGCAATTTGAAAGAGATTAAACATGAGCACACATGCAAAATGTTGTAAAGGAAAACACAGGTCAATACACAAAGAAAGAAAGGAAATTAAAAAAAAAATTCAATCAGAATTCAGACTCCAACAGTTATTCTCTATAGATAGTTAGTATTTTTCTTCATAAGCCTGTTTGGATCAATGTATTACTAGGAATGGCAAAGACATTCACAGTTGATCATCATATGATATTTCTTTTTTTTTTTTATGTTTGTTTGTTTGTTTGCTTCTTTCTGGTAGACAGTGGGGTTAAGTGACTTGCCCAGGGTCACACAGCTAGTAAGTGTCAAGTGTCTGAGGTCAGACTTGAATTCAGGTTCTCCTGAATCCAGGGCCAGTGCTCTATCTACTGTGCCACCTATCTGTCTGGATATTTCTTTTACTGTTTACAATGTTCTCCTGATTCTGCTCATTTCACTTTGCCCTAGTTCAAGTACGTCTTCTTAAATTTTTCTTAAAGCATACTAGTCATCACACGCAATTTTGCTAGTTGAATGATTTGTGATTTCAGTCTTTCGTCTTTTACCTTGGGAAGTGCTTGCTTGTAAGATTTCATGTTCATTACAACAGTTGAAAAATAATTCTGTGGGTTTCTTACCATGGTTCATTGTTACTTGAAATTTTTTTTAATGATATGATTTTTTTTCTTTATACTCTTGGCTTTGGTATTTAGCAGAGAAATTTCAGGATACAGTCAATGTGAGTTTATTTTTATGTGTTTAGTACGTTTTTAATATGGTGGATGGGCTTTTTATTTATTTTATGTTTTCTTTACTCTTTGTCATTCTTCAAGGTAGTTTTACTCATGACCTCTTAAAATTTGATCTCAAGGTTTTAAAAAAAAAATTGTTTGTATGCTTACTCAGAATAAGTGACTGGGTCATCCAGTGGACAGAGCACCTAGCCTGTAGTCACAACTATCTCAATTCAAAATGTCTCAATTTACTTATCTTTAAAATGAGCTGAAGAAGAAAATAGCTAACCACTTATGTGTTTGCAAAGAAAAAAAAAAAACACAAAACCAACAAAACAAAACAAAAAACTAATGGGATCAGTTAGAAATGACTGAACAATAAAACACCAAATATTGTTTACTAATAGTTTACAATGGACTTTGTTATGTTCTTTGCTAACATTGATGAGATTCATTTTAATTAATGCTAGCTTTACATTTTAGATATATACTTTTCATTATATTAATATTATCTTTTCTATGCTTTGTAGTATATTTAATATAATTAAGTGCTGCATTTTATGCAAACTTTGTCTTCTTTTCAATATCTGTGAAAAAAAATTATTTTGGTCTTAACCATTAAAAGGTATCAGGCATGGATGAGTTAAAAAAAAAAACTTTGAAGTTGAGAAACGCTAAACTCAAGGTCCTCCTCTGAAGTATGCTTGTAATGATTCCCTGAACAGGTATATATCATTCTGTTGCTATGTTCATATACGTATAAGTCTATATTACATTTGCATATGTATATAAGAATTTGCATGTGTATGTGTGTTTGAAAAAGGAATGCTTAAAGAGAATAAGCACTTACAAAGTACCTGCTATGTGCCAGGCACCATGGTAAGGGTTGTTCACAAATATCATTGCACTTAGTACTCCAACAATAAGTAAGGTAGGTATTATTGTTATCCCAATGTTACAATCAATGAAAATACTCCCAACTGTAGGTTGGGAGACATGACTGGAGTCATACAGTAAGTAAGTTTCTATGGGCAATTGTAAACTTTGATCTTCTTAAGTCCAGGATTCACAAGCTATCCATTGTAACACCAGCTCATGTAGAAAGTTATATGTTTATGCATAAATCTATCTATGTGTATTTGTGTTTATATGTTTGTATGTACAAACTGTCTTCTCCATTATTTCATTTTTTAAGATTATATTTATTTATCAAGTAGATGTTGGGCTCTCTTCTTTTCCTGATCTAGCTATTATAACTATACATAGCATTATAGATAGATATAGATAACAAATAATATAGATATATGGATATATCAATAGATAGATAAACAGAATGGTATCTATGTATGTATGTATGTGCATGTGTGTATGTGTGTGCATTTGCATGTGTGTATGTTTGTTTGTGTGCATGACAGATATTGGCCAAGATGTTCTTCCTTAATTTTGAGGAATATTCATATAGTTATACTTAACATCTGAGGCAAGCAGGTGGCCCAAGTGATAGCTTAAAAATTAATTCTTCTGTACATATATTTTTGTGTTACTTTTATCTTTTGCTTTGATGTGCATTTGAAATTGCCATCAGGAGGACTGAGTGAAGAACTTCCTCTTTAATTTCATGATGTCCTGATGTGAGAGGTCAATTAACTCACCAATTTTCAATATGTGATTGTGATGAATTATTCTTATTGGGCCCAAAAAGGAATATTACTTAGTCTCTCTACAACTAGGTATGGCATAGCTTTCCATTTGTCTACCATCTTTAATGTCTCAGGAATGTTAAGATTCCTTAAGAGGATTATCTCTTCTTGCTGAAATTCCTAACAATAAACATGAATTGAACATGCATTTCTTTGAGGATACTTCTTGGCTAATGACATAACTAGTTGGTAAGGTTCTGTCAATTTCTCTTAGCTAACATACATACTGGACATGGGCATCTACAGTGGCTCCTTCTTCATGGACTCCAAAATATAGTTCAAAAGATGGTTATGACTTTAGTTCAAGCATCAGTAGGTAGAATACAAAGCCACTGGAATCATTCTACAAATTCACCAGACAAGCCATATTCTGGTGCCAGTGAGATTTTTCTCTGGTTTCAGTATCCCTAACATATTCACCAGAGTTGGGTTAAAGTTTTCTAGTTATATATCATCTTCCAGATACAGAATGTGACTGGAAGTCTGTGAATGCTTGCCAGAGCTAACCTGACTTTGAACACTGTACTTTGAGAGTCTCCACTTTGTTCTGAATATATCCTGAAAGGAAGGCCATGCACTAAGAAATCCTTTTTGAATCATGCTATTGAAAAGGTGAATGGAGGCTTTTAAGTTCCTTGCTGGGCATACTTGGACACACTGAGTTATTGTGATTCATCACCCCTCATACAACACTTTTTCCTTGTGTCTCTTTCTAGAAATATAAAAACAATGAAGAAAAGTTTCAAAAGTGTGCTAAAATTTACATTCTTTAAGTAATCAGCATGAGCCAGTAGTGTTTTCTCTGTGTAAAACAGATATAATACTCTATTTCTAAGTGATATCTCTAGTGCTTTTTGGCAATAAATTCTGTTTCTTCCTAATTCTAGACTGCTTTCCAGATACATATGTCCAATACTATTAGGTAGAGCTTTCATAGTCAAAGAGTGAAAGGGCCTAGTTAGCACCAACCATTTCTTGCTACCAGTTATAGTATCAGAAACAGCCCAGAGCAGTACTCCATTGCACGGCTTCAGCATCATCCATTGTCTCAATAGAAAGAGATTTCAGAAGACAGACATGATTGCTTTATACTCACCAATTCACTTCTTTTCTGGTAATATTTCAAATAGTCCTAAGTCAACCATAGGCTGTCTTCATCAATCGTTTCTATCATCCACAGACAACCAAGATAAAAAATGTTGGTTAGAAAATACAGGATTAACCAATCCTGCTGGCATATAGACTCGTATAAGATTAGTATATCTTTATAGACTTATAGTCATTCTACAATAGTTAGGTTTTACCCATAAATTCCATAGCTCTTGGAGATGTCAGATTTATTCCAATTTCTTATTTTGTTCTCTATCATACATTCATTAGTAAATAAAGAAATAAATTTTGCTGTTGCTGCTTCACAGAGTCATTAGGAAGAAAGCATGTTTTGTAAAATTTAAATTGTTGCAAAAATATTATTCATGAATTTAATGATATTTTGTCCTGGGGCCTTACATAGCATTGAGTTTGCATCCTTCCTCAGCTTTTTTCCTGCTACTTTGGACATTTTAATAATTGGCTGACTTTTCCTTCATTTCTTTAACTTTGATCTCTGAGAAGAGGAATTTTTTTTTTTTGCTGTGCACTTTTCACTTAACACACTGCTCTGCACAGATCAAGATCTTGAGAAAAAAAAAACATTACTAGCAATCCTTGTAACCAGAGCAAGAATCACAAAAACAGGGCCAGAAACACAGGTAGAGAAGATTGAAAGAGACACAGAGAGAGAGAGACAGACAGACAGACAGACAGAGAGACAGACAGAGACAGAGACAGAGGGACAGAGACAGAGAGACAGAGAGAAAGAGAGGACAGAGAAACAGAGAAACAGAGAGAGACAGACACAGAGACACAGAGAGACAAAGACAGAGAGATAGGCACAGAGAGACAGACACAGACACAGAGACAGAGAGACAGAGAAAGAGACAGAGAGAAAGTCTGAAACCATCCTGAGCAAACTATTTCACAGCCCAACACCCCATTCTGTTTTCTATCAGGAAATTGGGTAATTGTTGCTAACCTATAAAAGAACTGTATAAGAAGAGAAACCTTTTGTACTTTGAAAATATCCTAAGTTTGGAGCAAAAATGAGCAAACTTAGGTACTATATAAAGCTCAGATTTTCAACCTACCAAACAGTCATAAGGTGTTAATATTCCCCCTAAATTTTAGTATCGTGTGGAAAAACCTCCTTCTCCATGCCTTAGATAGTACAGTTAGCAAAATGTATTTATTGCCCTTGAGAAAAGATACACACATCATTTGTGCATCAGAAATTCTATAAAAGTTTGGCAGAAAGGTTTCCAGATTACGATTCTGTTTTTAGTAACATGATTTACATTTCAGGGGCAGATAGGTGGCATAGTGGATAGTGCACCAGCCCTGAAGTCAGGAGGACCTGAGTTCAAATCTGGCCTCAGACCAAACACTTGACACTTACTAGCTGTGTGACCTGGTCAAGTCACTTAACCCCAATTACCTAAAAAAAAGGCCCCATGATTTAGATTTCATATGAAAAATATTGAAGTTCAATGAAATAAACAAAAAACCTCATTTGTTGTTAATATGCAATACAACAGAGAAGACACTTTAAATACATAAGTTTATAAATTGTGTATTTAGATGAGTAGACAGAAGTGCTTTGAATCATTGTACATATCAATGTATGGTCTATTCTTGGCTGGAAACTTATATTTTGTTCAGTATTACTTTATATTTTATTTTCTTTTCATACAAAATCAAGAAATGACCAGAAGGTAATAGACTTGCTATTGACCACGAAAAAGTAGGCAATATAATCAGAATTCTCATTTTGAATGTCTTACTCAAAATTAAATATTCTTCCTATTTTTTTCCCCATGAGACATGAACAGAAATACTGCATATATTGTAAAATTCCATTGAAATGTTGGTTATTTTTTTAATTAATTGACTCTCCTTCTCTCTCTCTCTCTCTCTCTCTCTCTCTCTCTCTCTCTCTCTCTCTCCCCCCCATCTCCCCTGTCCCACAACCCATACCTTTCATCATTTATTTTAAGAAAGGTGAGTAGAATTGGGATATATTTAATGGTGAAGGTATCTCATTTTTTAAAAAAAGGAATTTTTATTTTTAAGAAATAAACTATACAGAAAATGAATGGTTAGTAGGTAGATCTAGAGTACAGGTGGCAATAAGACACAGTGGATAGGCCTGTGGACTTTCTAGTAAAGAACACAACATTTAAAATTGCCTTCAGATTCTCACTTTCTGTGTAGCCCTTTACAAATCAGTAACCTCTCTGGCCATTGGTTCATTCAAGTGTAATAGAAGTGTTCTGAAAGTGGTGACAATTAAGGTGCTTTCCTTCTATGAAGGTTGAGACCGTAGCTTGGAATTGTTACCAACCTTTAGTGAACATTCCCCGATTGTCTATTAACCCCCAGATTTGTTGTTGTTCTGGACAGAATGGCTCATACACAAAGAAGCTTAGCTTTGAGAAAACAAAATCACCATTTTCTGGTTTGTTGGAAGCTGATCCTTTGCTCTCATGTCCTCTTTTTCAGAATAAGATGTTTAGATTGGTATTTAGGAGGGTTTTTTTAGCTTCAGAACACCATGGCTCTTTGTTTTAACATGTTTGTTCTCATAATTTGATGATTAGACATTTTCATCCTTTTGAAAGCATTATAACAATTGGGCATCTGGGAATCACTACAGATTAAAAGAAAGGGACTGATTGTTGGGTAACACAATGAAAAAACAACAGAAACATGTATCATCCATTGGTTTGTGTCTATAGAATTATCCATCACAATAATAAAAATGGAACTGAATGAATAGAAGCACACAAAGGTGCTAATGAGCAAAAGGATGGCTTTGGTAGCTCTGGTCTCTGGAGAAGAACTGTGGTTGAGGATGGTCTTATGAATGTGTTGGACTTGCCAGTGGTGTCTGTACAAAATAACCACCATGTAGCCACTGGTAATGGCCATGAACCCCACAAACACTGCATCATAAAGCAACTTCCAGATTAAAAGTTTTGAGGTATTCAAGGCACGCCTGTCTATAGAACAATACCCTAGATTTCTAATCAGGTTCCTGTTTGTGTTGTTCCTAGTACCAGTCACATACAGAGGTACAGCCCCATCTATCAACAGATTGAGAACCCATATGAAAGCATAGAATGGAAAAATGTACTTTTGGACTCTGGCTCTGAGCTCAGCCCATATGGGATGACCAGAACTGATGGTAATGGCCTGTAAGACACTCAGAAAGCAGGTACTGCAAAGGGAAATGCCCCGGGCCATTCTTTGAAGATAAAAGATGATTTTACATTTAATGTCACCCAGGAAAATTTTCTGAGTGCAAGAATGGATTGCCCATGGAACTCCTCTCAAGAGAATCATCACAATGTTGGAAAAGGCCAAATTAATGAAAATCAGTTCAATGGGTCTCATCCTTTGACCAGTGATTATATTATAGCCACAGAAGCAAAGGAGTAAACCATTCCCAAATGTTCCAATTATAACCTGAAGCATGTAGAAAATGCAGAGGATATCATCATAAGAACGCATTCCTTATTGCCTTGTATAGAAAAATGGTAGTCAGATCTGAAGTTACCTGGAAATGAAAAGAGAGGATTCTGTCTTAGATCAAGTGATGTGAAGTGAAATTCCAAATTGCTCACCACTCAAACTTCAGTATTACCTGTTTGTTATATAAATATATAGTTTTATAAAATGCTTTTGTCATACCTTTTTTTTTGAGTATGACAGTGCAAGTATTCCTATCTTCTGGCATTATAAAATGTTTACACTGATATTGTTTTGTTTTGTCTTTCATGTCTTTGTGAATGTTTGCCTAATTTTAAGAATATTGATATTTTGAAGATTATCTAGTGACTGATGACAAAGATCATGAAGGGATTGCAGAAAAAAAAGTAGGATGCATGGTTCAAGAAAAATGAAATATTTTGCCTTAGTAAGAAAAGAATTCAGGGAAGCTATGTAGAAAAAATAAGGAAAGGTCGCTAATATAAACATAGTCTACATTTCATTTAAGAGATGAAAATTTTGATGAGGGAATCAAATTATAAATACTCCATGATTAATTGAGTTGTAGACAAGGAGACATTTTGGAAAATCTTAGAAAATATTCAAATATGAATAGATTGTATGTGCAATTTTTCTTCTGTTTTGAACCCAAAGTCAGAAATAGTGCAATATTTGAAACAGAAGAGAAATATATTCAAGCTTTCTAAATTGATAATTGTCCTAAAAGTTTTCAGATAATGGACTAGGCTGTCATGAAATGTGATATGTTGATCTTTACCAGAGACCTGCGTTTAAAGGTTGACTGACTACTTATATGAAATGTGTTAAGCAAGATTCTTTTATAGATAAGTAATGGAATAGAACTCCTTCTATTTTTGAAAGATTTGATTTATTCTTGGATTCTTGGATTTCCCTCCCATTCCTTTTGGATTCTGACATACATACATACATACATACATATATATATATATATTATATATATACACACACATATACATATACACACATACGTATATATATACACATACATATATATACACATACATATATACACATACATATATATACACACATTCATATATACACATATATACAAATATATGCATACACACACACACATATATATATATATGTAAAACCAGATCAATTAATATTATCAACCACTTTATGTATCTTAAAAATCATCAACGTTTCACTGTTAATTTTGGATGTAGCTATGATAAAGGGTAAGGAAACATCCAGGCCAGTGGGGCTAGGGATGCTGGTTGACCTGTACTTACTTTGGCTAGATATCCTAAGTGAGCAGTAATTCTGTATAGATTCTGTTGTTTCTAAATTAAGTGTTCATGGCATTTCCTCACACCACTTGGGGTGACACAGAGAAGACAACTAGTTTCACTTGTAGGCTTATGCCAAGCTCATAAGTTCTTTGATTTCGAAGACTCTAATGCTATTAATATAAAGTCATTCACCATGGAGAAGCTTTCTATAGAGAAATTATTGTCACAAATGTAACTGTCTCTGATGCTGAGTTGTCACTCAGAATTATTACAGTAAGAGCCTTTGAGTATTCCAAAAGGAATATAATTCTCAGGACGCACTCTCAGAATCCAAGAATCTTCCAACACAGTGAAACATAAGCACTGACGTGCAAGGAGATGTTAGGGAAACAATATTATTGTTGTTGGGGCGTTGTCTGCCTCATAGACTCCTATCTCCCAGAGATATTAAAATATTAAGCAGTTGTGGCTTATTAAAAATAATGTGTTGTTGTGCTCCCCCAATTCCCTTGTGTTATTGCCTAGCTCAGACACTTTATGTCCCATCTCTCTTTTTCATGTTTTACTTTACTATAAGGTGACATTTCTCTATTCCTACATTAACCCTGTGTTTCATCAGTACATAATCAATGCCTAAGACTAACCTAAAATTGGTATCATTACTAGTTCCTTCTATACGTAGGGGATTATACATAGGTTTTTATTTCATTTTTCACTATTTTAAAAGATGGCACCTGAAAGCATATGTTTTGAACTGGAATCTGATACAGATCTGGTGTTTTTACAAGTATATCAAGAGTATAAAAATTCTAAGAAGTAAAAGTTCATGTTAACAAAGTAAAATAATAAATGATTGTTTAATTTGCTAGTTTTATGAATAAGAAAAGATGAAAAATTAGGGAAATTTCACAATGGATAAGTTTTAGTACATGGGTCAATCTTGAAGAATTTCAGTAACTGATCTACATAGAAAGATTAGTATAAAAACTCCTGAGTGGAATTATTATCACTAGGATTTTGTTACAAGAGCATGAATCCCTTCTTAAAACTATAGTTGTGTACAAAGAAGATCCTACTGACTTTGTATTTTGTGAGAACATTTGACTAAAGAGATTACTACCACCAAAGGCAACACAATTGTCAAAAGAAGAGATTGTTAGACTGCTACAATTATGAAATATAAAAATGAAGTGACCTTCCCCAGGCAGCAGAGACAGTAAAGAAGAGAATCAGAATCTGAACCCATCCACAATGACTCTAATTTGAGTGTCCTTCCCATGTCACCCTAATTCATGGGCATCCAGGCCATCTGGGGCAGAAAGACAGAGATCTGGCTTTTTCCAATTCGTAAAATGTAGCTTTTACAATGTAGGAAGTCACTAAATCCAAGATTCATCATGATTATAAGAATGACAAAAGTAAGGAAGGTGGAAAAAAAGTACGGAAAATGCAGAGGAAAGGATAATGAAGTAGGAGACAGGAATGAAGGATCAAAAACTCTGCATTGAGAGCAATTCCCAGTTTCCCAATCAAAGCTACATTGGAATGAAACAGGCATGAAGGCCACCCCAGAAGCAGAGTGGGGGTGTAGAATGAGGCCTGCAATGGGAGACAGAGAACAGGTGTTCAAATTCCCATCAACCAAGACTTTCTGTGACTTTAACGATTCACCCACCTCTTGGGGCTTCAGTTCCCTCACCTGTAAAATTAAGGCTTTAGATCAACTATTGTGATGTCTTTGCCCTGAATCTGTGAGTGTATATGACTGGCACAGGGAGAGAGATTAGGCTCTGGAACATATGCGTTAACAATTACCACAGGAACGCTCAGCCTCTAACCCACATTCTTTCAAAGCCTTGCAGCCTGAGAAGGGAACCTGCTGAACAAGCTGAAGAGCCTGAAGCCATTGAGAGTAGCAGCCATGTGTCTAAGGCCCATAGAGATCTGCCAATGCACCAGGTCAGCCAGGACTCTGAGCTTGCACAGTGAGGTTGTTGGACAGCTCAAAATGACTTTTTTTTTTTAATGAAACTGAGCCTGAATCAGAGATCAGAGACTTATGCCGAGCCTTGGTTTGAACTCAGACTGAAAAGTTACAATTCCATTCCCTGATCTAATCAGAGAGGGCATAATGAGGACCCAGTTTTCTCCCAGGACTGTCACAGTTCAGAATATCCCAACATCTGAATCATAACATGCTGAGTGATGTACCTATACATGCTTCTTTGCCTGGTTGCAGACTATCGTAGGGAGGGGACATACAAAGAGACACTAGACAAGTAAAAAAAAGACAGAAAATACATCCTTGTTGCATTTTAAGGACCAAATTATACCTACTGAGGCTTCTTTTACAAGGTCTCATCTGTATCTCAAGCACTCAGTGCAGTTATCCCATTCTCCTAGAAGAGGTTGCTAGGATTCCTTATCTTTGTGTTCAAGGCATAAAGTCACTCACCAGTCTGATCTGTGCTGCCAAAGCAGTGGTTAGAGTTGGGTGTGGGAGTGAGAGTGGGTGTGCCTGGGTGCACACATATGTATGTGTGTGTTTTGTGGGGATGGGCAGGGCTGTAGTCATAGGGATGGGGTTTGCTGAGCTCATCTCCCCCAAGAACTGTAATTACTATGTCACTTAAAAAACAAAAGTTAGCAGAAGGGATCTAAGATGGGTCTGAATTAAAAACAACCCTTTGTCTCAAGGAAAAAACCCCTTCATCAATTGCAAGTCATTAATTAGGATCTCTAAAGGAGCACCTCCTGACATTTGGGAGACAAACTTTTTTTCCCCTCTACCTGATACCAGAAAAGGAGAGGATGAAGGCCTTTCTAAGTCACAGGAACAAAAGAGATAATGCTCTCTGAGCACTGATATGTGAGGGCTGCAGTTCTTGAAATCTAAGACTGCTGGTGACTTTTTTTGCAAAATAATAATAATAATAATAATAATAATAATAAATGAATTTGTTCCTACTAATAATACTTATGCACTGCTTTATTTTTACAATTCATTTTAGGGAATATCATTTGATACAACAATCACATGAAAATAGTGCTTTTATTATCTTTATTTAGAAATCTATGGTTATAATTTGTAGGTATTTGTCTAAAATAACTGGCTGATATGGGACAGCTAGGTGGTGCAGTGGATGGAGCACCTGCTCTGAAGTTAGGAGGACCTGAGTTCAAATCCAGCCTCAGACCAAACATTTAACACTTATTAGCTGTGTGACCCTGGGCAAGTTACTTAAACCCCAATTGCCTAAAAATTATTTTTTTTAAATAACTGGATGATACATAGAAGGATTAGTAGAATTTTGAGTATTTCTGTGTGTAACTGTATGTTTTTTCTTTCATTTATTATTTGGTTTTCCAGATTGAAGACATGTTAGTAGGCAGCAGCATGCAGTAGCTAAATGAAGGGCAACTGAAGGTTAAACTGAATTAGGGGAATTTGTACTCTATACAGATCCATCTGCACTGTAGACAGAAAAAGATGACAGAGAGTTTAAGTGACTTGATCTAGGATCTGGAAAGAATAAATGACTGAATTAATATTTGAACTCAGGTTTCTTGACTTAAAGTAAAGCTTTCTATGCACTCTACACCTTCCCATCTATTGGGTTTCTGGGATATATGTTTCCATATTCTCCTTTGAATTAGTTCTGTCTTTGCTGGGCCAGGGTGTAGCTGATGAAAAAGGATCATTGGATAATGAAACTCTACCAGGATTTCATGTGCCTGATATAGAAAGCTCTGTGCATAAAAGTGGCAATCATATTACTTATTCTTCAAGAATGGAAGGTTAAAGAAAAATGTGAGTTAAATTCAGACCAACATGTCTCACGAATGAGTGGATCCCAATGGGTCATATTGACAGCAACAAGGGAGCATGTGTCTAGCATTAGTAGGTTGATTAAAATTGGCACTTCCATTGGAGATTCTAGAGTCATTTGCACTGATCCTCAGTATGGTAGAACATGGCATGAAGAAGATATTATCTCTGAGCAACAAGCAAGAAGAAAGGAAATGATTATGTTACAAACTCACTTGAATACAAGGCATTGCCCCGTTTCCACATGTGTCTTCTGAGCTCACTTTTTCTTTATCTTTCTTCTCTTCCCTTATGATTTTATAAGAGGACAAATCTCTCCATTCTCCACCAGGTAGAGAAGTGAATCTCTTTCTAACTTACTTCGGATTTTTAATTTTTATTTTAACTGTCACTTTAATAAATGTAGAGAGTATTTTGCTCTTCATTGGGTTTCTGGAAAGTCACGGGCAGAAAACTGACCTTCTGGGGTGAAAAATCAACAGCAGGCTTTCATTAATGTTGTTCTTTTGCTTTCTCCTCTGATAAATTTTCTCTGTTTTTCCTAAGAAACAAGAAGAGGGAGAGATTGCCTTTCTTCTTTTGAGTGTCAATTATTCTAGCTAGGGCCTCAATTTATTGTCTCTCACTTCTCCTAGCTGTTTGACTTTACTTTAATAAGTTAATCTCCCTAATTCACGTTAACCTTTGATCTATCCTGATTTTTCTATTATATACTGCTTCCAATGACATTTTAAAAATAAAAGAAAAAAGAAAAACAAACAAACAAACAAACAAAAAACTTAGGAAATTGTCAGCCCAGTCCCAGGAAATTAACGTGGTCCTACTATTCCTGCACTGGATCACATATTGTGCTGTTGTTGTTGTTGTTGTTTTTAAAGCAAATTACTAAAAAAAAATCCCAATCCAGACATTTATCTTCCACACTTGGTCCTGTTCTTATTTCCTTCATGTCTTATCCCTTCACAGTTTTGTTTTTGATTTTCTTATTCCCTTCACATGGCTTTTTATCATTTTACCATTTCCTAGTTAAAGGCCATTTCTCTGTTGTTATCCTTCTTGACCTCTCTTAAATTTTTGATGCAATGGTTGCGAAACAAACCACACATTCTGGTGTGAGGACTTGGCAACATTTTCCAGGGCTTGTCATTGGCCTTTGTTGTCTATCTATCACAAAACTCTTACGTACAGCTCCAACCAGTTGTAGCGTGTGTAGCAGCCACTCTCATGTAGAAACTGTATTGTGAAAGGCTAACCCAGGTTGAGGGTAACAGAAAGGCCTCAAACCTATTGGTGAGTTAGAGAGATGTCTGTCACAAGTATGTGAAGTCTTCCTTTCAGTGGAATGGGCAGGTGAAAGCCGTTTTTTTTCCAAAGACCTAAAATGTAGCTGAAGCAGGTACTGTGGAGCTCTTAGAGCTTGGTCAGACAAGAATACACTACATCCTAGGCCATCACCAGACATTCTGATTTTGTCTTGTCGATGGACTTCAAGAACTCTGGAACAGAGTGTGAAGGTGATGACATTATACAACTCTGCTTCACTTAAACACAATTTGCACTGAAGTCAAGATAACATCCCATGAAATCATTGGTCCTCTAGGAGAATGAAGGACCCGCAACAACAGCAGGGAACCACAGTCTCATCATTGCCCTTCAGGGAGAATATTTCAATGGCCTCATCTGTAGTTACCCTGTCTCAAGGCTATCCCACGTCAAACCCACTCTTAGCATTTCTTATAGTTATATTCCAAAATTACTTAACTGATCCCATCACTCCATGCTTCAAAAAGAAGTAGTGGCCCCAGATTTCATTAAGACAGTACTCCTTTTTTAAGAAGAATTGTTTTGAAATCAGGAAATAGTTGTCAGAAACTTGAATGTGATAAGTGGGTTTTACCATATTTCACAATATGGCAAAATGCAGGAATGATCAACTGAGAAAGCAAGTCTTTCTGTCAAGTATCATTAAGAGCCACAACTAAAAATTATGGAAATACAGGAGAAAAAAGTCATTCCCCAACAGCCAAATATGAAAAGGATATAAATAAATAATTTCATGAATAGAATTTGGAATATAACAGAACATGGGACTTTGTACCCTCTGTATTTCCATCAAGGGCCAGTTGAAAAAGATATTGGCTAGTGCACAATGTGGCATTTGAAAGCCTGCCTACTGCCTTCTAATACACTCATGAAGAATGTCCTCAGTGCTGGGTATTCTGGGGCATGCCTGTATTCTCTGCCTCTGAAGAGGTCGAGGTTGGTGGATTGTTTGAACTTAGGAGTTCTGAGATACAACTGATATAGCAGATCAAGTTTCTGCCCCAGCTCTAAAACCAATATGGTGAAGCCCTGAAAGTGCCTCTAGGCTATCTCTAAGAGGGGTGGGAGCTTGCTTAGCTCAGAAACACAACAAATAAAAGATTTCCTGTGCATCAACAGGGATTGGATCTATGAATGGCCACTGAAATTTTAGACAAGGCATGATAAGGTAATCTAGTATCAAATTAAAAAAAGTAATAGCCCTCAAGATATATACCGGTTTATCTTTTAATATCTATATGGTTGACCTAATGTACATATTGAATAATAGTAATCAATGTTAATTCCCTATCCTTATTTTTCCTTTTTCTTTTATGAAGGAATAGGAGGTAAAAACAAGTAATGAATATTAATTTAATGACTATAATGTCTTCCATTTTGCATCTTAAGAATTATTTCTTCAGCACCCACGCAATTATATCATCTCTCATATAAATCTCTTCTAATCTAGCTCCTTTTCCCAACATGTTTGTCTGAAGAGTCAAAGCTTCTTCCTCAAGAAAGACTTTAGACATAGCTATAATAAAGTCAAAATGTAGTGGCTCTACTGTCTTTAATATCAAAACACTTTTTTATGAAAACCTGTGCACATCTTTTGCCTGTTTGATGCCTCCATTAACTTTTTTTTTTACATTAATGGGATCATAATTAGGATTTGGAAGGACATTTAGAGACTACGTGGTACAAGATCGTTCTTTTACATATGAGGATAAGAAGTGGAAGTTAATTTACTTACCCAAGGTCATTTTGACTTTCCTGATATGCCCAACTACTAATGTAATCTTAAAATCATCTTTTACTTATTTCACATACAAGTATACATTTAAAATATGGGCAGACTGGAAGATGCTTCATGACAGCAAGAGTTTTTGACATTCAGGGTAAAAAAGGTAAAATTATTTGGTTTGTTTTATTTTTTTTCTCCACTGAATAAACATATATGACATTGGCCACTCACTTTAACCCATTCATGAAATGAATACCATTACAATACATGAACAAGTGCTCAATCAACTTCTATATTATTTGAAAGAGACTTGAACTGAAGACCAAGTTTTACCACAAAGAATATATAAGATTTAGACCATGTCACTTCTGAGGGTCCTTGTAGACCTAAGGCTATAAAACAGGAGGCCTGAATCCCTTCTTCTGTGTATCTTTTACCACTGTGAGTCAGATGATGCCTGGAGAGCCTGTCCCAGAATAATGTTTTAAAATTCACACAATAAAATACACTGTTACAAAGGAAACCAATTATACAGTAATGCAGTTTATATTAATATTTGTAAGTACAGCTATCTCTATACATATAGAATGACAGAAATCAATACAGATGAGAGATAGACAGAGGAAGAAAGGTAGAGAGATGGATAGATAGATAAAATACTTAAATAAGTCCTTGCACTCCAGGTTAATAGAGTTTATTCTTGAGGGATTTGATCTCAAACCATCGTCAGAAGGAATACCACAGAATTTAATGATATTTCATTCTGGGACCTTACATACCATGAAGCTTGTACTGTCCTCAGCTTTTTATTTACCATATTGGACATTTTAATAATCAGGTGACTTTTTTCTCATTTCTAAGTTTTATCTCAATGAGAGTAGGGAATATTTTTTTAACTGTACACTTGGTAACTATCCTAGTGCTTCTCTCAGAACTAGATCTTTAAAAAGAGTCATGAGTAGCAATCTTTGTGACCAGGGGAAGAGGACTACAAAATATGGGCCATAAAGGCAGGCAAGCAGAAAAGAGAGAGAGACAGAGACAGAGAGAAAGAGAGAGACAGAGAGATAGAGAGAGACAGAGACAGAGACGGAGACAGAGAGACAGAGACAGGGAGAGACATTGACAGGCAGAGAGACAGAGTGAGAAACAGAAAGACAAAGACACTATTTTAATTCCGAAGTCTACTGCTTAAATGATTCAGGGCAAGCTCAACGCCCAAGTCATTTTCCTACCAGAAAATTCTAGAATCATTCCTGAACTGTAATAGAAGAGAGACAATTGTCTACTTTGATGATGTCAGAGGTTTGGAACAAAAAATGAGAAAACAAAGAAGACTTGTTAGATAATATATAAAGCTCAGATTTTCTACCTACAAAACAATGATAAGGTATGTCGACATTCATTAAATTTTAGCATCGTGAGGAAAGTTTTGTCTTCTCTGCTTTTAATAGCATATTAGCCAAATCTAGTTATTGCCTTTGAGGAGTGATATGGGCACCATTTGAGGAAGAAAAACTCCTCTGAAATTTTGCAGAACGGTGTCCCGATATTAAACATTAAGATTCTATTTTTATTAACATGATTTAATTTTCATATGACTTAACTTTTTTTAAAAAAGGAAAGAAACCCACAACAACCCTTACTTAATTTTAAGATGCAATGTAATGGAGAAAACACTTTGCATACAGGTGGTTATGAAAGCTGATCCTAAATTCAAGATATGGAAAATTGGATGAGTAAAGATAATGATCTTGATTTGTCTAGAACATTACATTTTTTTGAGTCCTACATTACTACTCAGCTCTAGTTTTTTTTTATCCAACATGCTTGAAATTCATCTATTTCATTAAATATCTATTTTTGCCCTTAAAGTATTATACTCAATTTTGCTGTGTAGGTCATTGTTGGTTGTCATTCCAGCAGTGCCTTCTGGAATATCATATTACAAGACTTCTTCTCTTTTAGAGTACAAACTATTAAGTCTTGTGTGATCTTAACCATGGCTCCATGATATTTGGATTATTTTTTGTGACCATTTGAAGTATTTTCTTTTTGTCCAGGGAGCTCTAAAATGTGACTATATTATTCTTGGGAGTTTTCATTTTGGTATCTCTTTCAAGAAGTGATTGGTGGATCCCTGAATTTCTATTTTATATGCTGGATCAAAGATATCAGGGATGTTTTCTTTGAAAATTTCTTGAAATGTGGTGCTTAGGCTCTTTGATGATGGTTTTCAAAACGTGAAATAATTCTTAAATTTTCACTCCTGGATATATATTTTTCCCCCAAAGAAATGTTTGACATTTTCTTCTATTTATCCTCCTTTTGAGTTTGTTTTATTGTTTCTTGACATTTCATTAAATGATTAGTTTCCACTCCACAGTTCTGATTTTTGAGGAATTATTTTTTTAGTGAGATTTTGTAACTCTTTTTTTATTTATCCAATTATAGGCAATGGGGTTAAGTGACTTGCCCAGGGTCACACACCTAGTAAGTGTCAAGTGTCTCAGGCCAAATTTGAACTCAGGTCCTCCTGACTCCAGGACTGGTAATTTATCTACTGCACCACCTAACTGCCCCAATATTTCCTTTATAGTTTACATTGTTCTCCTGATTCCACTCATTTCCTTTTGTATTTGTTCAAGTATGTCCTCCTAGATTTTTCTTAAAGTATCCTACTCATCACACACAATTTCACAAAAAAAAAAATAGAAAACAATGTAAAGTATCTCATTAGAAAAACAATTAACATGGAAAATAGGTCCAGGAGAAATCATTTTAAAATTATTGGACTACCTAAAAGCCATGATGAAAAATAAAAGAGCCTAGACATCATCTTTCAAGAAATCATCAAGGAAAACTGCCCTGATATTTTAGAACCAGGGGACAAAATAGAAATTGAAAGAATCCACTGATCACCTCCTGAAAGACATCCCCAAAGGAAAACTCCTAGTAGTATTGTAGCCAAATTCCAGAGTTCCCAGGTCAAGGAGAAAATATTGCAGACAACCAGAAAGAAACAATTCAAGTATTGTGGAAATACAATCAGGATAACACAAGATTTAGCAGCTTCTACATTAAAGGACCAGAGGCAGGGAGTATGATATTCCACAGGGCAAAGGAGATAGGATTACAACCAAGAATCACCTACCCAGCAAAACTGAGTATAATCCTTCAGGGTAAAAAATGGTCATTCAGTGAAATGGGGAGAAAATTTGTAACCCAAAGTTTTAAAGGCACATATTAAAATTTAAAAATATTTAAAAAATTAAAAAAAGAAATGATTGAACAATAATACCCCAAATAATAATGTTTACTAATAGTTTACAGTGTTGTCTGTTTTGTTTTTTGCTAACATTGACGAGATTCATTTTAATTGATGCTAGCTTTACATTTTGGATATATTCCTTTCATTATTTTAATATTATCTTTTCTATGATTTGTAGTATATTTAGTATAAATAAGTCCTGCATTTTATGAAAACTTTGTTTTCTTTTCAATGTGTGTGGATAAATACTTATTTTAGGCTTAACCATTAAACAGCATCAGGCATGGATGATTAAAAAACTTTGAAGTTGAGAAACACTAAACTCAACACCCTCCTCTGAAATATCCTTGTTATGTTTCCCTGAACAAGTATATATTATCGTTCCGACATAAATATACATATGTCTATATTACACATGTATACGTATTTAAGAACATGCATGCGTGTCTGTGTATTTGGAAAGGGAAAAGGTGAACAGAATAAACATTTACAAAGTAACTACTACGTGCCAGGTACCATGGTAAAGGCTGTTTACCAATAATGTTACACTTAATACTCCAACAATGAGCAAAGTAGGTATTATTATTATCCCCGTGTTACAATCAATGAAGATAACTAGGTTGGGAGACATGACCAGAGTCATACAGTAAGTAAGTTTCTATGGATAATTGAAAACTTTGATCTTTCCAAGTCCAGCACTCACAAGCTGCTCATTGCAATACCAGCTCGTGTAGAAAGTTATATGTTTATGTGTAAATCTGTATATTTGTGTTTGTGTTTATGTGTTTGTGCATACAAACTGTCTTCTCCATTATTTCATTTTTTAAAAGAATATTTATTTATCAAGTAGATGTTGGGTTCTCTTCTCTTATTTTCCTGATCTATTATACTTATATATGACATTGTAGATAGATAGATATAAATAGAAAGTAATATAAATATACAGATATATCTATAGATATATAAAGATTTATATATATATGTATGTATGTATGTGCATGTGTGTATGTTGTGTGCATGTGCATGTGTGCATGTTTGTTCATATGACAGATATTTGCCAAGATGTTCTTTCTCAATTTGGAGGCACATTTATATTTTTATACTTAATATTTGAGGCTGACAGGTGGCCCAGGTAAGACTTAAAATTAATTCTTCTGTGCATCCACTTTTGTATTGCTTTTGTGTTTTGCTTTGACATGCATTTGAAATTTCTATAAGGAGGACTGAGTGAAGAACTTCCTCTATAATTTTACCATGTCCTGATGTGAGAGGCCAACTAACTCACCAATAATCACTATATGTGATTGTGATAAATTGTTCTTATCGGGACCAAACAGGCATGTTGCTTAGCCTCTCTACAACTAGGTATGGCATAGCTTTCCATATGTCTGCCATCTTTAATGTCTCAGGAATGCTAAGATTTCTTAAGAGGATTATCTCTTCTTGCTGAGATTCCTGACAATAAACATGAATAGAACACACGCTTCTTTAAGGATACTTCTTGGCTAATGATATAACTAGTTGGGAAGTTTCTGTCAATTTCTCAGCTAACATACTTAGTGGTCATGGGTATCTATAGTTAATCTTTCCTCATAGAGCACAAAATATAGTTCAAAAGAGAGTTGTGACTTTAGTTTGAGCATCAGTAGGTAGAATATAAAGCCATTGGAATCATTCTACAAATTCACCAGACAAGCCATATGCTGGTGCCAGTGAGATTTTTCTCTGGTTTCAGTATCCCTAACATATTCACCAGACTTGGATTAAAGTTTTCTAGTTATGAATCATCTTCCAGATAACAGGATGTGACTGTAAGTCTGTGAATGCTTGCCAGAGCTAATCTGTCTTTGAACATTGCACTTTGAAAGTCTCCACTTTGTTCTGAATAGATCCTGAAAGGAAGGCTATACTCGAAGAAATCCTTTTCTCATTATAGTATTGCAAAGGTGGATGGAGGCTTTTAGGTTCTTTGCTGGGTATGCTTGGGCACACTGAGTGACTGTTATTCATCACCCCTCATACAACACCCTTGTTCCTTATGTCTCTTTCCAGAAATAGGAAAACAATGAAGAAAAGTTTCAAAATTGTGCTAATACTTACATTCTTTAAGTAATCAGCATGAGCGAGTAGGGTTCTCTGCATAAACCAGATATAATACTCTATTTCTAAATGATATCTCTGGTGCTTTTTGGCAATAAATTCTGTTTCTTCCTAATTCCAGACTGCTTTCTAGATGTGTATGTCCAACACCATTATGCAGAGCTTTCATAGTCAAAGAGTGATATGTCCTAGTTAGCACCAACCATTTCTTGCTACCAATTGCAGCATCAGAAACAGCCCAGAGCAGTACTCCTTTGCACAGCCTCAACATCTTCCTTTGTGTCAATAGAAAGATATTTCAGAAGACAGGCACGATGCTTCATACTCACCC
>NW_020954013.1:96678-129615 GCF_900497805.2 Vombatus ursinus
AGAGAAGAGAAGAGAAGAGAAGAGAAGAGAAGAGAAGAGGAGGAGAGACAGTCAGACAGACAAACAGGAGAGACAGAGAGACAGACAAATTCTGAAACTTCCTGGTTGAGTGATCCTGATCAAATTATTTAACAGCTCAAAACCCAATTCTGTTCTTTACCAGTGAATTGTGGAATTGTTGCTAACCTGTAAAAGAAATGTATAAGAAGAGAAGTTTGTTTACTTTGAAAATATCCTAACTTTGGAACAAAAATGAGTAAACTTGGGTACTATATAAAGCTCAGATTTCTGCCTATAGAACAAATATAAGGTGTTCATATGCCCCCAGAATTTCAGCATCATGTGGAAAAGCCTCCATCTCCATGCCTTGGATAGTACAGTTAGCAAAATGTAGTTATTTTCCCAAGGAAAGATACATGCATCATTCGTGAAAGGGGAATTCTTCAAAAATTTTGCACAAATGGTTTCCAGATTAAGATTCTAATTTTAGTAACATTGAATTTCATATGACAAGTATTAAAATTCAATGAAATTAACCAAAAAGTCTCATTTATTGTTAATATGCAATATAATGGAGAAGACACTGTAAATACATGTGTTTATGACAGCTGTTCCTAACTTCAGAGTATGGAAATTTAGGTGAGTAGAGAGAGAAGTGCTTTAAACCATTTTACATATCAATGTATGGTCTAGTCTTGGCTGGAACCTTAGATTTTATTCAGAATTACTTTATATTTTGTTTTCTTTTCATACAAAATCAAGAAAAGATCAGAATGGAATGGTCTTGCTATTGACCTCAAAAAAGTAGGTAATATAATCAGAATTCTCACCCAGAATATCTGACTCAAAATTATATATTCTTCCTGTTTTTCCCCCCTGGGACATGACTAGAAATACTACATATGTTGTCAAATTCCCTTGAAATGTTGGTTATTTTTAACGAATTGACTCTCTCTCCATCTCCCTCTCTCCCTCTCCCTCTTCCTCCTCCCTGCCCACTCCCATATGCTGTCAATATTTATTTTATCAGATGTGGGTACAATTAGGATGTATTTGATGGTAAAAGTATCATTTTTTTAAAGAAATCCTTTTTTTGAGAAATAAACTATATGGAAAGTAAATGGTTATTAGCTAGATCAATAGAAGAGGTCGCAACAAGACACAGTGGGTAGGCTTATGGACTTTATAGTAAGGAAATACAACATTTAAAATTACCTTCACGTACTCACTCTCTGTGTAGCTCTGGGCAAATCAGTAACCTCTCTGGCCATTGGTTCATTCAAGTGTAATATAAGTGCTCTGAAAGTGGTGACAATTAAGATGTTTTCCTTCTATGAAGGATGAGACCATAGCTTGGAATTATTACCAATCTTTAGTGAACATTCGCCTATTGTTTATCGACCCCCAAATTTGTTGTTGTTCTGGACAGAATGGCCCGTGTACAAAGCAGCTTAGCCTTGAGAAAACAAAATCACCATTTTCTGGTTCATAGAAAGCTGATCCTTTGCTCTTGTGTCCTCTTTTTCAGAATAACATGTTTGGATTGGTATTTAGGAGGTTTTCTAGCTTTAAAACTGCATGGCTCTCTGTTTTAACATGTTTGTTCCCATAATTTGATGATTAAGACTTTTTCACCCTTTTGAAAGCATTTTAACAACTGGGCATCTGGGAGTCACTGCTGATTAAAAGAAAGGGACTGATTGTTGGGTAACACAAGGAAAAAAAAAGAAGAGATATGTATCATCCATGACTTTGTGTCTTTAGAATTATCCATCACAATAATAAAAATGGAACTGAATGAATAGAAGCACACAAAGATGCTCACGAGCAACAAGATGGCTTTGGTAGCTCTGGCCTCTGGTGAGGAACTGGGGCTGATGCTGGTCTTATGAATGTGTTGGACTTACCTGTGGTGTCTGTACAAAACAACCACCATGTAGCCACTGGTAATGGCCATGAGCCCCACAAAAACTGCATCATAAAGTGACTTCCAGATCACAAGTTTTGAGGTATTCAAGGCATGTCTGTCTATAGAACAATAGCCTAGATTTCTACTCATGTTATTGTTTGTGTTGTTCCTAGTGCCAGTCACATAGAGAGGCACAATCCCATCTATCAACAGATTGAGAACCCATATGAAAACACAGAATGGAACAATACACTTCGGGGCTCGGACTTTGAGTTCAGCACATATGGGATGGCCACAACTGATGGTAATGGCCTGGAAGACACTCAGAAGGCAGGTAGCAGAAAGGGAAATACCCCGGGCCACTCTTTGAAGATAAATTATGATTTTACATTCAATGCCACCCAGGAAAATTTTCTGAATGCAGGAATGGATAGCCCTTGGAACTCCCCTCAAGAGAATCACCACAATGTTGGAAAGGGCCAAATTAATGAAAATCACTTCAATGGGTCTTATCCTTTGACCAGTGATTATATTATAGCTACTGAAGCAAAGGATTAAACCGTTCCCAAATGTTCCAATTATAATCTCAAACATGTAGAAAGTACACAGGAGGTCATTATAAGAATGCATTCCTTATTGTCTTATATAGAAAGATGGTAGTCAGATCTGATGTTACCTAGAAATGAAAAGAGAAGATTCTGTCTTAGACCAAGTGATATGAAATGAGATTACAAACTACTGATCACTCAGACAAGCTTCAGTAAACTTTGTTTGTTATATAAATATGCGGTTTTAGAAAATGTTGTTTTTCATACCTTTTTTGTAGGTTAAGAATGCAAGTATTCCTACCCTTTGGCATCATAAAATGTTTACACTTAAAGTAAGGACTATTCATTTATTACATTGTTTTGTCTTTGGTATCTTTGTGAGTATTTGTTTAATTTTTAGTATGTTGATATCTTAAAGATTATCTAGTGACTGATGATGAAGATCCTGAAGGGATTGCAAGAAAAAAAGTAGGATTCATTGTTCAAGAAAAATGAAATGTTTTGCCTTAAGAAGAAGAGACTTCAGAGTAGCTACGTAGAAAAAATAAAGAAAGGTCACTAATACAAACACAGTCTGCATTTCATTTAAGAGATGAAAATTTTAATGAGGAAATCAAATTATGAATAGTCCTTGATTAATTGGGTTGTAGACAAGGAGCATTTTGGTTAATCCTAGAAAATATTCAAATATTATTAACTCATACATGGAAGTTTTTTCTGTTTTGAATCCAAAATCAGAAATTGAGCAATATTTAGAACAAAAGAAAAACATTTTAGATGTTTCTAAATTGATCAAAGTCCTAAGAGTTTCCATACAATGCACTAGGCTGTCCTGAAATGTGATGTGCTGATCTATACCGGAGACCTACATTGAAAATTTGACTGACTAAATATAGAGAATACGGTAGGCAAGATTCTTGTATGGATAAGTATTGGGGTGGAACTCCCTTCAATTTTTGAAAGGCTTTGATTTATTCTTGGATTTCACTCCCATTGATTAAGTAATCTGCTAAAATATATATATATATATTCCCAGATCAATTAGTCTTGTCAAGCACTTTATGTATCTTAAAGACCATCTAAAATAGTTTAAGACATCCAATTCCCTATAGGTCCACTATTAATTTTGGATGTAACTATGATGGAAGGGTCAGGAAACATCAAGGACATAGAGGCCCGGGATGTTGTGCTTACTTTGGCTAGATATCCTAAGTGAGCAGCCATTCTTTGTAGATTCTGCAGTTGCTAATCTAAGTGTTCATGGCATTTCCTCAGGCCACTTGGGGTGACACAGAGATGACAACTAGTTTCACTTGTAGGCTTATGCCAAGCTCATATGTCCTTTGACTTCAAGGATTCTAATGCCATTAATATAAAGTCATTCACCATGGAGAAACATTCAATAAAGATATTATTGTCACAAATATAGCTGTCCCTGATGCTGAGCTGTCACTCAGAATTATTACAGTAAGAGCCTTTGAGTATTCCAAAAGGAGTATAATTCTCAGGACGCACTCTCAGAATCCAAGAATCTTCCAACACAGTGGAACATAAGCACTGACGTGCAAGGAGATGTTAGGGAAACAATATTTAGAGCACTGTTATCGTCTGCCTCATAGACCTCTATCTCTGAGAGATATTAAACCATTAAGCAGCTGTGGCTTATGAAAAATAATGTGTTGTTGTAATCCCCCCGATACATTTGTGTTATTGCATAGCTCAGATATTTTATTTCCCATCTGTCTTTTTCATGTTTCACTTGACTATGAAGTTACTGATGTTTGCCTATTCATGCCATGTTTAATCAGTATATAACCAATGTAAAAGACTTACCCAAAATTGGTATCATTACAAATTCCCTGTTATACATAAGAGTTATTCCTAGATTTTTATTTCATTTTTCTCTTTCACATAGAAATATTATTAATATATTATCTAAAATATCATAGTCACAAACATTATAACACTGCTATTGAAGATTTATAGCATTCGAATGTCTTTTATGTTTTAGTTGTCTGTTATATCTATTCATAATTATTCAATATACTGCATATTTAATTATGGTTTAGCATTATAGACTATATCGATATATTTGTTATTATCACTATTTGAAAAAGTGAAAGCTGAAAGTGTATAAAAATGCTAAAAAGCGAAAGTTTGTGTTAACAAAGTGAAATAATGACTGATAGCATTTTTTTTTTGGAAATTTGCTGGTGTTATGAGAAAGAAAATGTGAGAAGTTAGTGAAATTTCACAGCAGACAAGTTTTAGTGCATGGGCCAATCTTGAAGAACTTCAGAAACTGAAACTAGTAAAACTAGTATGAAAACTCTTGAGTAGAATTATTGTCACTAAGATTTTGTTACAAGAGCATGAATCCTTTCTTAAAACTATAGTTGAGTACAAAGAAGATCCTACTGACTTTGTATTTTGTGAGAACATTTGACTAAAGAGATTACTACCACCAATGGCAATAAAATTGGCAAAAGGAGAGATTATTTTAGACTGCAACAATGAAGAAATACTTTAATCCATAAGCTAGAGAAGAAAAAAATCTTGCTGACATGGAATTTTGCCAGTTTCTGTCAACATTTACGTGCAGATCTCAGACTGAAAGCTCAGAGATTCTATATTGTTTTATGGAACTATACAAAAAATCAAAGAATACAGAAAGAAAAAAAAACAAGGGAACACTTGTCATAAGAGTTTGATGTAAAATCACTTCCAAAAGAGCAGAAAGGTTCAGAATGACACATTGTTGTTACCACGGCCTGGATAGACATATATGTGATGAATGTAAATGCATGTAGGGAAGACAAAATTTCAAAGTATCATGATCAAGAAAGGCTAATTGGGCAAAAACTGGAGGTCAATTAAGTTTCCTGAAAATAATAAGAATCACCTCAACTTGGAAGAAATAATATACAATCCTATTCAGTAACTCAAAGATCAAGATAATTCAGAAATTTTTTTTTAAACTATTGCAAATTTTGTCTAAATGAAGATATATCTATCAGTACATTTGATAGGCAAAATACCTTTTGGTTTACAGGAATCTAATGCCCAAAGTAAAGAGTGCCAAGGACAGTTGGGGCCTCATGACCAGGCCTTGCTCCTCATATGATAACCCTGAACACCCTGTTTTTACACCTGAAAGAATAAAAACTTTTCTGTAAGTTCTTTGGGTAGATATCCATGTCCTCAGATATATGGGTGACCCAGGCTCTTGAGAAGTTTTTTATCTTTATTAAAGATGCCTTTTCCCTCCGCTTATGAATTTGATTTATTTTAAAACTCATTATGCTTTCATTGCTTTAGAAATTGGTTTGAGAATCTTTAAGTTAAAAAAAAAGTAGTAGTAGCAAGATCAGAAAGGAGTTATCCCATCTACATATAAGAAAGGCCAATTTTCAAATCCTCCTTTGTATGAGGATAGCACTCAACACACAATAGGACTTCTTTGTCATGCAGGGTGTGTGCCCCAATACTGTCACATGAATTCCTGAAAATCCTTTTTTTTCTTCAAAGATATTTGACCAATCATCTCACACTTGCCTAGAGCCCTTTAAACACTGAAATCTACTCCATATAAATTGCATGGAATAATCTTCTAATAAAGACAACTCAGAAAGCAGCTGGGCCTCAATTTTTTTATAATCCAGTTTCCTATGCTCTGGGCTTAGAGGAGATGACAGAATTAACTTCCAAACTCTCAAAAGAAGGCACAGTGCTCTCTCACTGGATCTCTCTCCTTCTCTCTCTCCTAACCAAGAAAGTCTAATTGAATGTAGCTTCACATAAGCCTTGCAATCAAGATTTAAAGAAAAGCTGAGAAAACTCTTATGAGATTCCCATGTATAGTTTTATGCCAGCCTCCCCCTTTCTACTCCCCTCTTCACGATTTTCCCTAAAAGAATTCTTGGCTGATGTGAAATACTTAGTAACAGGCTTTCTCTTCTGTAAAGAACCTGGAGAGCAACTGAACCCAGAGTCCTGTCTCTGTAAGAATTCTTAGGCTGTACTTGATTCAGTGGCCTCTGTCAGTATTGTTACTATAATCATTGTGAAAATTAGGAACCAGGGGCCTACAAAAATAAAATGATCTTTCCCAGGCAGCACAGACAGTAAAGAACAGAGTTAGAATGTGAACCCATCCCCTGTGCCTCTAATTTGAGTGTACTTCCCATTTCACCCTGATTCATGGGCATCCAGGTCATTTGAGGCAGAAAAACAGAGATCTGGCTATTACCAATTTATAAAATTTAATTTTTACAATGTAGGAAGTCACTATATCTAAGATTCATCATGATTATAAGAGTGGCAAATGTAAGGATGATTGAAAAGAGTAAGGAAAATTCTGATGAAAGGATGTAGGAGACAGGAATGAAGGGTCAAAAACTGCATTGAAAGCAATTCTCAATTTCCCAATCAAAGCTCCATTGGAATGAAACAGGCATGAAGGCCACCCCAGAAGCAGAATAGGCTGTAGAATGAGGCCTGCAATGGGAGACAGAGAACACATGTGTCCAAATTTTCATCAACCAAGACTTTCTGTGACTTTGAAAGATTCACCAAGTCTCTCTGGGCCTCAGTTTTCTCACATGTAAAATGAGGGCTTTAGATCAACTACTCTGACTTCTCTGCTGTGAATCTGTGAGTCTATATGACTGGCACAGGGAGAGAGATTAGACTCTGGAACATTTGCTTTAACAATCCCCAAAGGAATTCTCAGCCTGTCATCCACATTCTTTTAAAACCCTGACAGACTGAGTAGGGCACAGGCTCAAGCTGAAGGGCCTGAAGCCAATGAGAGAGCAGTCAGGAGTCTAAGGTCCACAGAGATCTGTCAATGCCACAAGTCAGCCAGGACTCTAAGCTTACACAGTGAGTTTGTTGGACAGGTCAAAATGACTTTTAATGAAACTGAGCCTGAATCAGAGATCAGAGACTTCTGTTGAGCCTTGGGTTGAACTCGGACTGAAAAGTTACAATTCCATCCCCTGATCTAGTCAGAAAGGGAAAAATCAGGGCTAACTTTTCTCCCAGGACTAGTTCAGAATCTCCCAACATCTGAATCAAAACCTGCTGAGTAATGTACCTACACATGCTCCTTATCGTGGTTGCTGGCTATCATAGGGAGGGGACAGAGGCAGAGACACAGACAAGTAAAAAGGACAGAAAATATGTCCCTGCTGCATTATAAGGACCAAATTTTGCATACTGAGGCTTCTTCTGCAAGGTCCCTTGTATGCCTCAAGCACTCCTAGAAGAGGTTGCTAGGATTCCTTATCTTTGTGTTCAAGGCATAAAGTCACTCACCAGTCTGATCTGTGCTGCCAAAGCAGTGGCTAGAGTTGGGTGTGGGAGTAAGAGTGGGTGTGCATGGGTGCACACATATGTATGTGTGTGTTTTGTGGGGATGGGCGGGGCTGTAGTCATAGGGATGGGGTTTGCTGAGCTCATCTCCCCCAAGAACTGTAATTACTATGTCACCTCAAAAACAAAAGTTAGCAGAAGGGATCTAAGATGGGTCTGAAGAAAAACAACCCTTTATCTCAAGGAAAACCCCACTACATCAGTTACCAGTGATTAATTAGAATCTCTAAAAGAGCAACTCCTGACATTTGGGAGACATACTTTTTTTTTTTTCCCTCTGCCTGATTCCAGGAAAGGAGAGAATAAAGGCCTTTCTAGGTCACAGGAACAAAGCTCCGAGCACTGATATGTGAGGACCCCAGTTTTTGCAATCTAGGACTCCTGGTGACTTTTTCTACATAATAATAATAATACATGAATGTGTTCTTACTAATAATATTTATGCAGTGCTTAATTTTTGCAATGCATTTTAGAGAATTTCATTTGATAGTCACAACAATCATATGCAAATAGTGCTTTTATTGTCTTTAGTTAGAGATCTATGTTTATAATTGTTAGCAGTTTTTCTAAAATAACTGGATGACACATTGAAGAATTAATAGAGTTTTGCATATTTCTATGTGTAAGTGTTTACTTTTTCTTTAATTTATTATTTTGTTTTCCAGAATGCAGACATGTTAGGATGCAGGAGCATGCAGGAGCTAAATGAGGATTAGTTGAAGGTCAAACTGAATTAGGGTAATTCATGCTCTATACAGGTCTATTTGCAGTGTAGACAGAAAATGATAATGGAGAGTTGAAGTGACTTGGTCTAGGATCTGGAGATAATAAATGACTGAATTAATATTTGAACTTAGGTTTCTTGACTTGATGTAAAGCGCTCTATGCACTCTATCACCTGCCTTTGGTTTCTGGGACCTATAAGTTTCTATATTCTTCCTTGAATTTGTCCTGTCTTTGCTGGTCAGGTCTTAGCTGATGAAAAAGGATTGTTGGATAATGAAACTCTACCAGGATTTTGTGTCCCTGATGTAGGAAGTTCTGTGCATAAAATCTGCAATCTTACTGCTTATTTTTCGATAATGGAAAGTTGAAGAACAATGTGAGTTTAATTTACAGCAATATGTCTCATCGATGAGTGGATTCCAATGGGTCATATGGACAGCAGAGAAAGATAATGTGTCTAGCATTAGTAGAGCAGGACCTGCTTGATTAAAATTGGCACTTCCATTGGAAATTCTAGAGTCATTTGCACTGAGCCTCAGGTATGGTAGAACATGGGATGAAGAAGATATTATCTCCGAGCAACAAGCAAGAAGAAAGGAAATGACTGGGTCACACACTCACTTGAATACAAGTCAATGCCACTTTTGCCACATGTGTCTTCTGAGCTCACTTTTTCTTTACCTCTGTTCTCTTTCCTTCTGATTTTACAAGAGGACAAATCTCTCCATTCTCCACCAGTTAGAGAAGTGAGTCTCTTTCTAAATTACTTCAGGTTTTTAATTTTTATTTTAACTCTCACTTTAATAAGTGTAGAGAGTATTTTGCTCATCATCAAGTTTCTCGAAAGTCGTGGGCAGAAAACCGATCTGGGATGAAAAATCGAGAGTAGTCTTTTGTTTTTGTTCTCTTGCTTTATCCTGGGTTCAATTTTCCTTATTTTTCCTAAGAGTCAAGAAGAGGAAGTGGTTGTTTTTCTTCTTTTGAGTATCAGTTACTCCAGCTAGGCCCTCAATTCATTCTCTCTCACTTCTCCTAGCTGTCTGACTTTACATTCACGCAGTAATCTCCCTAATTCAAGTCAATATTTATTTGTCCTAATTTGTATAATACATCTTGCTGGCTACTAAAATCTTAAAACAAAAACAAAAAAGAAAAGCAAAAAAACAGATACAATTATGAACAGAAACTCAGGGCATTAACTTGGTCCTACTATTCCTTCAATGGGTCATCCATTTTGTTTTTTTACATTTTTAAAGTAAATTCCTACAAAATAATATATACATTTATCTTCCATACCTGCTCCTGTTCTTCTCTCCTTCATGTCTCATCCCCTCACAACATTGCTTTTGGTTTCATTAGTCCCTTCACATAGCCCTTTATCAGTTTACCAGTGATCCCTTAAAGCCAAAGGCTATTTCTCTCTAGTTATTCTTCTTACCTCTCTTAAACTTTTGATTCAATAGATGCTAATCCACCCACACATTCTGGTGTGAGGGCTTGACAACCCTTTTCATAGCTTCTCATCTGCCTTTGGTGTCTGCCTCTTTCGACATTCTTACCTGTGTCTCTAACCAGTTGGAGCATGTTATAACAGCCACAGTCAGGGAAAAACTCTCTTGTGAATGGTCTAATCCAGATTGAGGGTAACAGAAAAGCTTAAAATCTTTGGTGAGTTAGACAGATTTCTACCACAAATACATGAAGTCTTCCTTCTAGTGGAATGGGTAGATGCAACCAATATGTTCCAATGACCACAAATGTAGCTGAAGCAGGTACTGTGGAGTGCTTAGAGCTAAGTCAGACAAGGATCTTCCGCATTCTGGGCCATCCCAAGTCGTTCTGATTTTCGTCTTGTGAATAGAATTCAAGGACTTTGGAATAGAGAGTGAGGGTGATGACATTATGCTACTCAGCTTCACTTAAATGCAATTTGCCCTGAAGTCAAGGCATTATCCCATGATATCATTGGTCACTGGATAATATTATGTTGGATAAACAGTCTGATGACCATCATTCCCAGAGCTCCATTGACTGGAATGTGGTTTTGTCCACTTTTCAAATGTTCTGGAGGTTCTGCTTCACAAATGATTTAGATGAGTATCTTTTGTCCTAAATCCACCTTTCTTTGCCTAGTTTCCTGGTGTCTCAGGCTGTGTTCCTCTTCCAATGTGAGTTGAAATAAGCCATAATGAAAATCCAGACAACAATATGTTTTAACTTTTTGGTCTTGTTAAAAAACTTTGTATAATCAGAGGAAACTGATGCAAGTGGGAATACGTCTTTAGTGATGTAGGAGCTCAGAAAAAAAGAGTGAATGATGAAAGGTGACCTAGTTAGGAAAGACTGCTTTGAGGGAGGTGAGCAACATGACAGAAATTATGGAGATAAAATGAGTATGAGATAGTATGTATCCATCCAAGTACAAATGAAGAAGTGGCTGTGTGTGTTTTTGCTCTGTGTGTGTGTGTGTGTGTTTGTGTGTGTTGGGGAAATGAATCAACAAGAATTTATTAAGATCTGACTATGTGAAAGACAATGGGCAATGATGAGGACACAAAGAAAAAGGAACCTGGGCCACATGGAAGGGGTCTAGGTGGAATTAAGTGTGGGAAGTGGCTGGGGATGATCCAGAGGTAACAGAAAATGAAGGGCTGGGCTAGGTTAGAGGTAACAGAAAATTGGAGATTGGGGCAGAGTCAAAGCCACAATGCAAGGGACTGGGAAGGATCACATACACCAGGTGAATGCTACATGGGAAAGTCCAGGCCCTTTTAGGGGTCCATCATTAGCATCTCATCAAATATAGTGCCAGGTTTGGAAGCAGAAAGACTCATCTTCCTGAATTCAACTCTGACTTCAGACACTTACTAACTATGTGAACCTTAGCAAGCCACTTAATTTTGTTTGCCTCAGTTTCCTCAGGTGTAAAATGACCTGGAGAAGGAATTGGCAAAACTCTCTAGTATCTTTGACAAGAAAACCCTAACTGGGATCGGAGTCGAACATGACTGGAAAATCTCTCAATGACAACATAATAATTTCATTCTATTTATCCGACCCTCTAATCCTTTTGAGAAATCCCTATGTTCATAGTAATCTGTTCTCAGTTGCCTCAAGTATTGCTTCTTTGAGAAGTGTTTTTGAAATAGTTTTCATTCTATTCTTTTTTACAGCCGCTGTTTCTCATTTGAACTGTGAGTTTCAAGCTATTGCTCACCATTTTCATGATCTGTCAAAATCCCATATTCCTTGTGATTTCTTGACCTGCCTTATTTCCAACTTTAATATCTCTTCATTCTTTATGGCTCTTTAATACAATCTTGCCCATTTCCTCTTCTGTTCGAAAGAATCATATTGCTTGGTTTCAACTTACACTGTGATATAGGTTTTGTATATATATATAAATATAATATATTTATATTATATTATATTATATTTATATAAATATTTATATTTACATATAAATATAGTATATTTATATATATATTCCTAATAAACATGTTTTCACATTAGTCATGTTGGAAGGAAGAATTAGAACCAATAGGAGGAACCATACGAAAGAGAAAACAAAACAAAACAGAAGAAAAAAAAATATCAAATCGTATGCTTTGATCTGCATTCAAACTCCATTGTTCTTTCTTTGGATGAGGATAGCGTTTTCCATCATGAGACCTTTGGAAATGGTCTTTGATCCTTACATTGATCCTTGAAACCTTTGATCCTTACATTGCTAAAGAGGAAAGTCTATCAACTTTAGTCATTGCATAATGTGGCTGTTACTGTGTACAATGTTCTCAGAGTACCTCAGAGTTGTTTTGATTTGCATTTCTCTCATCAATAGTGATTTAGAGCATTTTTTTCATATGACTATACATGGCTTTAATTTCTTCATCTAAGGACTGCCTCTTCATGTCCTTTGACCATTTTAATGACTTGTATTCTTATACATTTGACTTAATTCTCTGTATATTTTAGAAATGAGGCCTTTATCAGAGACACTGGTTGTAAAAATTCTTTCCAAATGTTCTACTTTCCTCCTAATCTTGGTTGCATTGACTTTGTGGGGAAAAAAAAAACTTTTCAATTTAATGTAATCAAAATTATCCATTTTGCATTTCTTAATGTTCTCTATCTCCTGTTTGGTCATGAATTCTTCTGTTCTTCATAAATCTGATAGATAAACTATTCCTTTCTCTCCCAGTTTGCTTATAGTATCAGCCTTTATATCTAAATCATGAACCCATTTTTACTTTATTTTGGTATATGGTGTGAGATTTTGGTCTATGTCTAGTTTCTGCCATACTCTTTTTCCAGTTTTTCTAGCAGTTTTTGTCAAATAATGAATCCTTATCCCAGAAGCTGGGATCTTTGAGTTTACCAAATAGTAGCTTACTATAGTCATAGACTACTGTTTCTTGCATACCTAACCTATTCCACTGATCCACCACTCTATTTCTCAGTCAGTATTAAGTAGTTTTGATGATTGCTGCTTTATAATGCAATTTAAGATCTGGAAAGGCTAGGCCACCTTCTCCTGCATTTCTTTTCATTAGTTCCCTTGATATTCTGGACTTTTGTTCTTCCAAATGAATCTTGTTATTATTTTTTTCTAGCTCTATAAAATAACTTTTGGTAGTTTGATTGATATGGTACTGAATAAGTAAATTAGCTTAGATAGAATTGTAATTTTTATTATTTTAGCTCAACCTACCCATCAGCAATTGATGTTTTTCCAATTATTTCAATCTGACTTTATTTGTGTGAAAAGTATTTTGTAATTGTGTTCATATAGTTCATGGGTTTGCTTCGGGAAGTAGACTTTTAAATATTTTATAATGTCTACAGTAACTTTAAATGGAATTTCTCTTTCTATCTCTTGCTGTTGGGCTTTGTTGGTAATATATAGAAATGCTGATGATTTTTGTGGGTTTATTTTATAGCCTGAAACTTTGCTAAAGTTGTTTATCATTTCAAGTAGCTTTTTACTTGATTCTCTAGGATTCTCTAAATATATCATCATATCATCTGCAATGAGTGATAGCTTTATTTCTTCTTTGCCTATTCTAATACCTTCAGTTTCTTTTTCTTCTTTTATTGCTAAAGCTAAAATTTCCAGTACCATATTGAACAATGGTGGTGATAATGGACATCCTTGTTTCACTCCTGATCTTACTGGAAATGTGTCTAGCTTGTCCCCATTACATATGATGCTTGCTGAAGGTTTGAGATAGATGCCACTTATTATTTTAAGGAAGATTACATTTATTCCTGTATTCTCTAGTGTTTTTAAAAGAAATGGGTGTTGTATTTTGTCAAAAGGTTTTTCTGCATCTATTGAGATGATCATATGGTTTCTGTTAGTTTTGTTGTTGATATGATCAATTATGCTGATAGTTTTCTTAATATCAAACCAACTCTGCATTCCTAGAATAAATCCTACCTGGTCATAGTATATTGTTCTTGTGATAAGTTGCTGTAATCTATTTGCTTATATTTTATTTAAAATTTTTGCATCTATATTCATTAGAGAAATTTGTCTATAATTTTCTTTCTCTGTTTTGACTTTTCATGGTTTAGGTATCAGCACCATACTTGTATCATAAAAAGAATTTTATAAGACTCCTTCTTCATAGTCTATGTAGTATTAGAATTAATTTTTCTTTAAAACATTTCATAGAGTTCACTTGCAAATCATTCTGGCCCTGGAGATATTTTCCTGGGGAGTTCATCAATGGCTTGTTCAATTTCATTTTCTGAGATGGGGTTATTTAAGTATTTTACTTCCTCTACTGTTAATCTGGGAAATTTATATTTTTGCAAATGTCCATTTCACTAAGAGTGTCAAATTTATTGGCATACAGCTGGGCAAAGTAATTTCTAATTATTCTTTTAATTTCTTCTTCCTTAGTGGTGGCTTTACCTTTTTCATTTTTGATACTGGTAATCTGGTTTTCTTCTTTGGACATTACAGGGTGTTTATCTGCCTGGGGCCCCTTGAAGTGCTGCTTCCCTTAGTTTTGCTGAGGCACTGGAAGACCCGGTTGCTGCAGAATGCTGAGACACCTGGTGGTTTTACAAACTGGTTTCCATCGGTTGCCCCACCATCACTGAGGCACTTGGGGGTCCAAGTTTTTATGTTTGTCAGTGTCTGCTGCGGGTATGCTGGTATACTGAGGTGGGGCTTTCCACTAGGTTGCTGGGATGCCTTCCGTTCTGTACCACTTCCTCTCCCCCAGGGCAAGACGGGTCTTTCCCATTAATCCCTCAAGTTCCCTAGGCTACCAGACTGCTGCACCCTGTCTTTCTGCTGGTTCAGCTATTCCAGAGTTTTTCCTGGGGCTATATTTCTTACCTTTTTTTTAAATTTAGGATCTTAGACTCCCAATGCACTGCTTTTTATTTTAAATGTTGATTTTCTCTTTTTAAAAAAAATATTTTGATTTATCAACAATCACTTCCATAAGCTTTTGAGTTTTCAATATTTCTCTTGCTCCCTCCCAACCTCTCTCCTGCAGACAGCACACAATCTGATATAGGCCATACATATACATTCCTATTAAACATATTTTCACATTAGTCATGTTGTAAGGAAGAATTAGAACTAATAGGAGAAACCACAAGAAAGAGAAAATGAGACAGAACAGAAGGAAAAAATTGTAATTCATATGCTTTGATCTGCATTCAAACTCCATAGCTCTTTCTTTGGATGTGAATAGCATTTTCCATCCTGAGACCTTGGAGATGTCTTAAATCCTCAAATTGCTGAGAAGGGTTAAGTCTATCAATATTAGTCATCGCACAATGTGGTTGTTACTGCGTACAATGTTCTCCTGGTTCTGCTCACTTCACTCAGCATCAGTTCATGCAGGTCCTTCCAGGATTTTCTGAAGTCCCCCTGCTCATCATTTCTTATAACACAATAGTGTTCCATTACATTCATATTCCACAACTTGTTCAACCATTCCCCCTTTGATGGGCATTCTCTCAATTTTTAATTCTTGGTCACCACAAAAAGAGCTGCTATGAATATTTTTGTACATGTGGATCCCTTTTCCCATTTGTATGAACTCTTTGGGATACAGTCCTAGAAGTGCTATTGCTGGGTCAAAGGGCATGCACATTTTTGTAGCCCTTTGGGCATAGTTCCAAATTGCTCTCCAAAATAGGTGGATCATTTCACAACTCCACCAATTATGCATTAGTATTCCAATTTTCCCACATCTTCTCCAACATTTATCATTTTCCTGTTTTGTCATGTTGGCCAGTCTGATAGATGTGATGTGGTACCTTAGAGTTGTTTTGATTTGCATTTCTCTACTGAATAGTAATTTAGAGCATTTTTTCATATGACTATAGATGGCTTTAATTTCTTCATCTGAGAACTGCCTGTTCATATCCTTTAATCTTTTATCAATTGGGGAATGACCTGTATTCTTATACATTTGACTTAATTCTCTATATATTTTAGAAATGAGTCCCTTATCAGAGACACTAGTTGTAATAATTCTTTCCCAATTTTCTACTTTCCTTCTAATCTTGGTAGCATTGGCTTTGTGCAAATACTTTTTAATTTAATGTAGTCAAAGTTAACCATTTTGCATTTCTTAATGTTCTCTATCTCCTGTTTGGTCATGAATTCTTCTGTTCTCATTAATCTGATAGGTAAACTATTCCTTGTTCTCTCAGTTTGCTTATAGTATCAGCTTTTATATCTAAATCATGAACCCATTTTCACTTTATTGTGGTATATGGTGTGAGATTTTAGTCTATGCCTAGTTTCTGCCATTCTTTTTTCCAGTTTTACCAGCCGTTTTTGTGAAATAGTGAGTTCTTATCCCAGAAGCTGGGGTCTTTGGGTTTATCAAATAGTAGATTACTATAGTCATTGACTACTTTGTCTTGTATACCTAACCTATTCCACTGAGCCACCACTCTATTTCTTAGCCAGTACCAAGGAGTTTTGATGATTGCGGCTGTATAATACAATTTAAGATCTGGAAAAGCTAGGCCACCTTTCCCTGCATTTCTTTTCATTAGTTGATTGATATTCTGGAATTTTGTTATTTCAAATGAATCTTCTTACTAGTTTTTCTAGCTCTTTAAAATAATTTTTGGTAGTTTGATTGGTATTGCACTGAAAAAGTAAGTTAGCTTAGGTAGAATTGTCATTTTTATTACATTAGCTTGCCCTACCCATGAGCAACTAATGTTTGTTCCAATTATTTAGATCTGACTTTATCTGTGTGGAAAGTGTTTTGTAATTGTGTTCATATAGTTCACAGGTTTGTTTCAGTAGTTAGACTTCTATGTATCTTATAATGTCTGCAGTGCTTTAAATGGAATTTCTCTTTCTATCTCTTGCTGTTGGATTTTGTTGGCAATATATAGAAATGCTGATGATTTATGTGGATTTATTTTATATCCTGCAACTTTGCTAAAGTTGTTTATTATTTGAAGTAATTTCTCACTTGATTCTCTAGGATTCTCTAAGTATATCATCATATCATCTGCAAAGAATGATAGCTTTGTTTCTTCTTTGCCTATTCTAATACCTTCAATTTCTTTTTCTTCTCTTATTGCTAAAGCTAATGTTTCCAGTACAATATTGAACAAGAGTGGCAATAATGGACATCCTTGTTTCACACCTGATCTTATTGGAAATGCTTCTAGCTTTTCCTGAAGTGATATTCTCTGGGCTTTCAGAGGTTAATGAAAGAAGGTGAGAGGGACTTACTTCTTAATATGCCAACTTGCTACTGAAGCAGAACCCAATTTTCAATATGCGATTGTGATTCATTGTTCTTATTGGGACCAAAAAGGCATGTTGCTTAGCCTCTCTACAACTGGTTATGGAGTAGCTTTCTATCTGTCTGCCATTTTTAACGTCTCAGGAATGCTAAGATTTCTTAAGAGGATTATATCTTCTTGCTGAAATTCCTGACAATAAACATGAATTGAACATGCATTTCTTTGAGCATACTTCTTGGCTAATAACATAACTAGTTGGTAAGGTTCTGTCAACTTCTCATCTAACATGCATTTCTGGTCATCAGTATCTATAGTTACTTTTTCTTCATGGACACCAAAATAAAGTTCCAAAGATAGTTGTGACTTTAGTTCAAGCATCAGTAGGTTGAATATAAAACCCCTAGAATCATTCTACAAATGTACCAGAAAAGCCCTATACTGGTGGCAGTGAGATTTTTCTCCTGGTTTCAGTATCCCTAATATATTCCCCAGAGTTGGGTTCAAGTTTTCTAGTTATGAATCATCTTCCAGATAACAGATGTGACTATAAGCCTGTGAATGCTTGCTAGAGCTAATCTGTCTTTGAACACTGTACTTTAACAGCCTAGACTTTGTTCTGAATAGATCCTGAAAGGAAGGCCATACACTAAGAAATCCTTTTTGAATCATACTATTGCAAGGTGGATGGAGGCTTTTAGGTTCTTTGCTGGCTATGCTTGGGTATGCTGAGTAATGTGATTCATCACCCCTGGTACAACACTCTTGTTCCTTATGTCTCTTTCCAGAAATAGGAAAACAATGAAGAAAAGTTTAGAAATTGTGCCAATACTTACATTCTTTAAGTAATCAATATGAGACAGTAGAGTTTTCTCTGCATAAAACTCATATAATACTCTATTTCTGAGGGATATCTCTGGAGATTTTTGGCAATAAATTCTGTTTCTTACTAATTCTTTACTGCTTTCCTCATATACATTCCCAATACCATTACGCAGAAGTTTCATAGTCAATGAATGATATGTCCTGGGTAGCACTATTTCTTGCTACCAACTGTAGGAACAGAAACAACCCAGAGCAGTACTCCATTGCACAGCTTCAACATCTTCCATTGTCTCAATAGAAAGAGACTTCAGAAGACAGGCATGACTGCTTTATACTCACCAGCTCACTTCTTTTCGGGTAATACTTCAAATAGCTCTTAGTCAAGCATTAGCTCTCTTCATCAACTCTCCACAGACAACCAAAGCAAAGAATGTTGGTTCAGTAAAACAGGATTCTGCTGCTGGAACGTAGTATTGTATAAAGTTAGTATATCTTTATAGATTTTAGCTCATTCCACAATAGCTGGGTCTTACCCACACACCTGACAGCTTTTGAAGACATCAGATTTATTCCAATTTTTATTTTGTTCTCTATCAAGCATTCATTAGCAAACATTCAAATGAAACTTTCTGTTGATCCTTCATAGAGTCATCAGGAAGAAAGCATTTTTGGAAAATTTAAACTACTGCAAAAATATAGCCATTATTATTCATGAATTCAACAACATTTCATTCTGGGACCTCACAGAGCACTGAGTTTTTATCCTTCTTCAGCTCTTCACTTGCTACATTGGACATTTTAATAATTTGCTGACTTTCCCTTTCTTTCTTCAACTTGGACCTCTAAGAGAGGAGATTTTTTTTTTTTTGCTGTGCACTTTTTATTTAACACACTGCTTTGCACAACACAAGATCTTAAAAAAAAGCCATGACCAGCAACCCTTGTGACCAGAGCAAGGATCACAAAACATGTGCCAGAAAGACAAGTAGATGAGAGAGAGAGAAAAAGAGAGAGAGACAGAGAGAGACAGAGACAGAAACAGAGAGACGGAGACAGAGAAAGAGACATACAGAGACAGAAAGAGAGGGACAGAGACACAGAGAGACAGAGACTGAGACAGAGAGAAAGGCAGAGAGAGAAAGAGATTGAGATGGAAAGAGAGAGAGAAAAAGAGAGAGAGAAAAAGGGGGAGAGAGAGAGAGAGACAGAGACAGAGAAAGAGAGAGAGAGAGAGAATTCTGAAACCTCCTGTCTGAGTGATCCTGAGCAAACTATTTAATAATGTTAACACCCCACTCAGTTCTGTAGCAGGAAATAGTGGAATCGTTGCTAACCTGTAAAAGAACTGTATAAGAAAAGAAACATTTTTACTTAGAAAATATCCTAAGTTTAGAGCAAAAATAAAAAAAAAAAAACATAAGTACTATATAAAACTCAAATCACCTACCTACAAAAAATCATAAGGTGACATAATACTCCCTAAATATCAGCATCAGGCAGCAAAGCCTGCAACTCCATGCCCTGAATAGTATAGTTAAGAAATTATAGTTATTAACCTTGAGGAATGATGCATGCATCATTTGTGAGATGGGAATCCTTCAAAATTTTGCACAATGTTTCCAGATTAAGATTCTGTTTTTAGTAACGACTTAAATTTCATATGACAGATATTAAAAGTCATCAAAATAAACCAAAAATCTCATTTATTTTTAAAATGCAATATAATGAAGGAGACACTTCAAATACATATGTTTATCACAGCTGCTCATAAATTTAAAGTATGGGAATTTAGGTGAGTAGAGAGAAGTGATTTGAGTCTTTTACATATCGATGTATGATCTAGTCTTGGCTGGAACCATAGATTTTGTTCGGTGTTACTTTGTACTTTGTTTTCTTTTCATATAAAAATAAGAAATGACCAGAACGTAACAGACTTGTTCTTGACCACAAAAAGTAGGTAATATAATCAGAATTCTCACCCTGAATGTTAATTCAAAATTAGTATTCTTCCTATTTTTTTCCCCATGGGACATGACCAGAAATACTTCACATAGTGTCAAGTTACGTTAAAATGTTGGCTATTTCTAATGAATTCACTCCCCCTTTCTCTCTCCCTATTTCTTTTTCTCTCTCCTCCCTCCACTCCTTTCCTCTCCCCTCCCCTCCCCCAACCCACACCTCTCATCATTTATTTTAACAAAGGTGGGTAGAATTGGGATTTATTTCATGGTGAATTTATGACATTTTTTTAAAAACAATCTTATTTTTAAGAAATAAACTGTATGAAAAATTAATGGGTGGTAGCTAGATCTAGAGAAGAGATGGCAGCAAGACACAGTGGGTAGGCCTGTGGACTTTCTAGTAAGGAAACACAACATTTAATATGGCCTCAGATCCTCATTCTCTATGTAACCCCAGGCAAATCATTAATTTGGTTATTGATTCTTTCAACTACAATATAAGTGCTTTGAAAGTGGTGACAATTACAGTGCTTTCATTCTATGAAGCATGAGAAAACAGCTTGGAGTTATTATCAACCCTGAGTGAATATTTCCCATTTTTCTATTGACTTCCAGATTTGCCATTGTTCTGGACTGAATCACACATGTACAAAGAAGCTTAGCTTTGAGAAAACAAAATCAACATTTTCTGGTTTATTGAAAGCTGATCCTTTGCTCTCAAGTCTTTTTTTCAGAATAAAACATTTGGACTGAGATTTAGAAGACTTTTTTTTAACTTTAAAATTCCATGGCTCTAGGTTCCAATACATTTGTTCTCAGAATTTGATGATGAATTATTTTTCATCCTTTTGAAAGCATTATAACAATTTAGAATCTGGGAATCACTACAGACTAAAAGAAAGGGACTGATTGTTGGGTAACACAAGGAAAAAACAACAGAGATATGTATCATCCATGGCTTTGTGTCTTTAGAATTATTCATCATAATAATAAAGATGGAACTGAATGAATAGAAGCATATAAAGATGCTCACAAGCAACAGGATGGCTTTGGTAGTTCTGGTCCCTGGGGAAGAACTGGGATTGAGGCTGGTTTTATGAATGTGCTGGACTTGCCAGTGGTGTCTGCACAAAACAACCACCATGTAGCCACTGGTAATGGCCATGAACCCCACAAACACTGCATCATAAAGTGACTTCCAGATTATGTGTTTTGAGATAGTCATGGCATAACTGTCCACAGAACAAAGCCCGAGGTTTCTAATCAGGTTACTGTTTGTATTGTTCCTAGTGGCAGTCACATGTAGAGACACAACCACATCTGTCAAAAGATTGAGGATCCATATGAAAACACAGAATAGAACAATATCCTTTGAGGCTCTAGCTTTGAGCTCTGCTTGTATAGGACTGCCAGAACTGCTGGTAATAGCCTGGAAAACACTCTGAAGGTAATGCAAAGGGAAATGCTCCAGGCCACTCTTTGAAGATAAAAGATGATTTTACATTTAATGTCACCCATGAAAATTTTCTGAATGCAAAAATGTGTTGTCCATAGAACTCCTCTCAGGAGAATCATAGCAGTGTTGAAAAAGGCCAAATTAATGAAAATTAGTTGAATGGTTCTTATTCTGTGACCAGAGATTATATTATAGCCATAGAAGCAAAGCATTAAAGCATTCCCAAATGCTCCAGTTATAATCTCAAGCATGTAGAAAGTACACAGGATATCATGATAAGAAAGCATTCCTTATTATCTTGTATAAAAAATGTTAGGCAGATCAGAAGTTACCTGGGAATAAAAAGAGAGGATTCTGTCATAGAACAAGTAATGAGAAATGAGATTCCAAATTCTGCTCACCGCTCAGAAAAGCTTTAGTTATTCTTGCTTGATATACAAATATGCAGTTTTAGGAAATGCCTTTCTCATACCAGTTTTTTTTAGGTTAAGTATAGAAGGATTCTAATCCTTTCACATTAAAAATGTTTACATTTACAAGCAGATACTATGCCATTTATTATTGTAATTATTATTAATATTATTATTATTATCTTAGGTATGTTTGTGTATACACATATAACTTTAAGAAGGACATTGATATTTTAATGATTATCTAGAGAGTGATGACCGAGATCATGAGGAGATTACAGAAAAAAAAGAGAATCCACAGCAAAAATCACTAAAGGTCTCTAATACAAGGCAGTTTACATTTCATTTGAGATATGGAAATTTTGATGAGGAAATCAAATTATTAATTTCCAGTGTAAAATTGGTGTGTAGACAAGGAGGCATTTTGGAGAATCTTACAACGTGTCAAATATGAATAGGTCATACATGTAAATTTTTTTTTCTGTTTTGAACCCAAAATTTGAAACAGAGCAATCTTTCAAGCAAAAGAAAAACATATTTGATGTTTCTAAACTGATCAAAGTCCTAAGAGTTTTCAAACAACAGACTAGGCTGTTCTAGACATCTTGGTCTATACCATAGATCTACATTTAAAGGTTGACTGACTACTTATAGGGAATAGGGCAGGCAAGATTCTTTTATAGAAAAGTATTGGAATAGAACTCCTATTTTTGAAAGACTTGATTTATTCTTGGATTTTTCTCCCTTTCCTTATGGATTCTGCTAAAATATATATTCTTAGATCAATTAGTAATATCAAGCACTTTATGTATCTTAAAGACCATCTTAAATATTTAAGACATACATTTCTTTACAATTCCACTATTAATTTTGGATGTAGCTATGATGGATGGGTCAGGAAACATCAGAGATATTGAGGTCAGAGATACTGGTTGACCTGTACTTACTTTAGCTAGTTATCCTAAGTGAGCAGTCATTCTCTGTAGATAACTGTTATTTCTAAATGAAGTGTTCATGGCATTTCCTCAGGCCACATCTGGTGACACAAAGACAGCTAGTTTCAGTTGTAGGCTTTTTCCAAGCTCATATGTCCTTTGACTTCAAGGATTCTAATGTCATTAATATAAAGTCACCAAGGAGAATCTTTCTATAGAGAAATTTTTGCCATAAATGTAACTGTCCCTGATGCTGAGCTATCACTCAGAATTATTACAGTAAGAGCCTCTAAATATTCCAAAAGAGTATAATTCTCAGGACATGCTCTCAAAATCCAAGAATCTTCCAATGCAGTGAAAAATCACCACTGAGGTGCAAGGAGATGTTAGGGAAGCAATATTTAGAGGGCTGTTGTTGTCTTCCTCATAGACTACTGTCTCCCAGAAATACTGAAACATTAAGCAGTTGTGGCTTTTTAAAAATAGTGTGCTGTTGTCCCCCACCCCAACCACCAATCACCTTGTGTCATTACCAAGCCCTAAAATTATAATTCTCTCCTATCTTCTTTCATGTTTTACTTTTCTTTTTTTCTTCTGTCTATTCAGATTTCAACCTCATGTTACATCAGTATATAATTAATGCTTAACACTTACCCAAACGTGGTATCACTACTAGTTGCCTCCTATAGGTAGGGAACTATGCAGTGTTTTTTTCTTATTCTTTTCCTTACACATATGTTATCAACATGATCTTATCTAAAATATCAGTCACAAAGTACTTAACAATGCTATTGAAAATTGATAGCATTCAAATGTTTATGTTATCATTTCTATATATTTATTACATATATCTATTTATAATTATTCTGTATACAGTATATTTATTTACAGGTTCTGCAATATAGGCTTTATCAATACATTTGTTACTATCACTTTTTTGAAATCATGAAAGTTGAAAGTACACATTATGAAATGGAATCTGATTCACATCTGCTCTTTTTAAGAGTATACCAAGAGTATAAAAAACTAAGAAGTAGAAGTTTGTGTTAACAAAGTGAAATAATCACCAAATTTTTTTGTATGAAATTTGCTGCTTTTATGAGTGAGAAAATATGAGAAGTTTACTGCAATTCCACAGTGAATAAGTTTTAGTACATGGGCTATTTTGAAAAACATCAAGAACTGATCCACATAATAAAATTACTATAAAAACTCCTGAGTGGAATCATTGTTACTAGCATTATGTTACAAGTGCATAAATCCCATCTTAAGTCTATAGTTCAGTTCTAAGAAGATCCTACTGCCTGTATTTTGTGAGAACATTTGACTCAAGAGATTACCACCACCAATGGCAGCAAGATTGTCAAAAGAGGAGATTATTTTAGATTGTAACAATTATGATATACTTTATTCCATAACCTAGAGAAGAAAAAAAAGTCTAGTTGACATGAAATTTTGCTGGTTTCTATCAACTTCTAGATGCAGATCTCAGGCTGAAAGCTCAGAGACTCTATATTGTCTTATGGATATAAAGAGAAAAGTCAAAGGACACTGAAAAAAGACCAAGGGAACAGATGTCACAAGAGTATGTTGTAAAATCACTACCAAAAGAGTACCACGGCTTAGATGGACATATAGGTGATGAATGTAGATGCATGTAGGAAAGACTAAATTTCAAAGTATCTGTATCAAGAAAGGCAAATGGGGCAAAAAAATGGAGGTCATTGTGGTTTCCTGAAAATAATAAGAGTGACCTCAACTTCTCTGAAATTATTTCCAATCCAATTCAGTAATTTGAAGATCAAGGTAAATTCAGAAAAGTTTTTTTTAAACTGTTGCAAATTGTCTGAATGAAGATACATCTATCAAGTATATTTGACAGCAAAATACCTTTGGTTTACAGGAATCAGATGCCCAAAGTAATGAGTGCCAAGGACAGCTGGGGCCTCATGACCAGACCTTGTTCCTCATATGATAACCCTGAACACCCTGTTTTTACTCCTGAAAAAAATAAAAAAAAATTCTGTAAGTTTTTTTGGTAGATGTTCACGACTTCCGATATATGAGTGACCAAGTCTCTCGAGAAGTTCTTTATCTCAATTAAAGATGCCTTTTCCCTTCACTAATTAAGTTTGATTTATTTAAGACTCATTAGCCTTTCATTGCCTTAGAAATCAGGTTAAAAATATTTAAGTAAAAATAGTAGTAGCAAGATCAGAGAGGAGTTATTAGCCAATCTACAAAAAAGAAAGGCCAATTTTCAAATCCTCCTTTATATGAGGATAGCACTTAGCTTACAATAGGACTTCTTGTCATGAGGATGTGTGCCCCCTTTACTGTCACATGAATTCCTGAAAACCCTTTTTGTTTCCTCAACAGGTACTTGACCAATCATCTCACACTTGCCTATAGCCCTTTAAACACTGAAGTCTGCTCCATATAAATTGCATGAAACAGTCATCTAATAAAGACAACTAAGAAAGCAGCTGGGCCTCAGTTTTTTTTTTTGTTTGTTTGTTTGTTTTTTATAATCCAGTTGCCTGTGCTCTGAAATTAGAGGAGATGGCAGGATTAACTTCCAGACTCTCAAAAGTAGGCACAGTGCTCTCTCCCTGGATCTCTCTCCTTTTTCCCTTTCCCAAACAAGAGAGTCTAATTGAATGTAGCCTCCCATATGTTTTGTAATCAAAGTTTAAAGAAAAGCTGAGAAAACTCTTACAAGATTCACATGTATAGTTTTATGCCAGCTTCCCCCTTTCTACTCTTGCCTCCATGATTTTCCCTAAGATAATTCTTGGCTGCTGGGAAATGCTTTGTAACAGTCTATCTCTTCTGTAAAGAAGCTGCGGAGGAAATGAGCCCAGAGTCTCTGCCAAGGAGTCACTTTAACATTGAAACTACTGCTATTGCCATAAGGCTGTACTTGATTCAGTGGCCTCTGCCAGTATTGTTACTATAATCATTGTGAAAATCAGGAACCAGGGGCCTACGAAAATAAAATGATCTTTCCCAGGCAGCACAGACAGTAAAGAACAGAGTTAGAATCTGAACCTATCCCCTTTGCCTCCAATTTGAGTGTCCTTCCCATTTGACCCTGATTCATAGGCATCTGAGGCATTTAAGGCAGAAAGGCAGAGACCTGGCTTTTCCCAATTTGTAAAATGTATTTTTTTACAATGTAAGAATTCAATAAATCTAAGGTTCATCATAATTATAAGAGTGGCAAAAATAAGGAAGATAGAAAAGAGTAAGGAAAATGCAGAGGAAAGGAGGTAGAAGACAGGAATGAAGGTTTAAAAACTCTGCCATGAAAGCAATTCCCAGTTTCCCAAAGTTCCATTGGAATGAAAAAGGCATGAAGGCCACCAGAGAGGCAGAATAGGGCTGTAGAATGAGGCCTGCAATGGGAGACAGAGGACACGTGCTCAAACCCTCACCAACCAAGACTTTCTGTGATTTTGTAAGATTCACCAAGCCTCTCTGGGCCTCAGTTCCCTCACCTGTAAAATGAGGGCTTTAGATCAACTACTCTGACTCCTTTTGGACTTTGAATCTCTGAGTCTATATGACTGGCACAGGGAGAGAGATTAGACTGTGGAGCATTTGCTTAATAATCCCCACAGGAATTCTCAGCCTGTCATCCACAATCTTTCAAAGCCCTGCAGCCTGAGTGGGGGAGGAGGGGACAGGTTCAAACTGTAAGGCCTGAAGCCATTGAGGGCAGCAGCCAGGGGTCTAAGGCCCATAGTGCTCTGCTAAGGCAGCAAGTCAGTCAGGACTCTGAGCTTGCACAGTGAGGTTATTGGATAGCATGAGATGACTTTATTTTTTTAATAAAACTGAGCCTAAATCAGAGATCAGAGACTTCTGCTAAACCTTGGGTTGAACTCAAACTGAAAAGTTACAATTCCATTCCCTGATCTAATCAGAAAGGGAATAATGAGGACCCAGTTTTCTGCCAGGACTTTTACAGTTCAGAATATCCCAACATCTGAATTGTAAACTGCTGAGTAATGTACCTACACATGCTCCTTAGCCTGGTTGGGGATCATAGTAGGGAGGGGACAGAGGCAGAGACACTGGACAAGTAAAAAGGACAGAAAACATGTCTTTGCTTCATTTTAAGGACCAAATTATACCTATTGAGACTTCTTCTACAAGGTCCCTTCTTACATTTCAAGCACTCAGTGCAGTAATTCCAATCCCCTACAAGAGGTTGCTAGGATTCCTTATCTTTGTGTTCAAGGCATAAAGTCACTCACCAGTCTGATCTCTACTGCCAAAGCAGTGGCTAGAGTTAGGTGTGGGAGTGAGAGTGGGTGTGCATGGGTGCACACATATGTATGTGTGTGTTTTGTGGGGACTGGCAGGGCTGTAGTTATAGGAATGGGGTTTACTGAGCTTATGTCCCCCAAGAGCTGTAATTACTATGTCAATTCAGAAAGGAAAGTCAGCAGAAGGGATCTAAGATGGGTCTGAATTAGAAACAACTCTTTGTCTCAAGTAAAAATTTCCATCATCAATTATAAGCAATTAATTAGAATATGTAAAGGAGCAACTCGACATTTGGGAGATGTATTTTTTTCTCTACCTGATTCCAGAAAAGGATGGAATGAAGGCATTTCTAGGTCACAGGAACAAAGGTGATAATGATCTATGAGAAGTGATATGTGAGGGCCCCACTTCTGCAATCTAGGACTCCTGATGACTTTTTCTACAAAAAAAGTAATAATTGAATGTGTTCTTACTAATAATATTTATGCAGTACTTTATTTTTGCAATGCATTTTAGAGAATATCATTTGATAGTCACAACAATCATATAAAATTAGTGCTTTTATTATCTTTAGTTAGAAATTCATGTTCATAATTTTTAGGAGTTTGTTAAAAAAACTGGATGATATATTAAGGGAAGAGTAGATTTGTGTTTATTTCTGTGTGTAGGTGTATGTTTTTTTTTCTTTCATTTATTATTTTGTTTTCAAGATTGCAGATATATTAGTAGGCAGCATCATATAGTAGCTAAGTGAGGATTGATTGAAAGTTAAACTGAATTGTTAAGATTTCTTAAGAGTATTACCTCTTCTTGCTGAAATTTCTGACAATAAACGTGAATTGAACACACATTTCTTTATGGATACTTCTTAACTAGTGATATAAGTAGTAGGTAAGGTTGTGTCAATTTCTATCAGATAACATACATACTGGTCATGGGTATCTACAGTAGCTTCTTCTTCATGAACTCCAAAACATAGTTCAAAAGATAGTCATGACTTTAGTTCAAGCATCAGTAGGTAGAATATAAAGGCACTGGAATCATTCTACAAATGTACCAGACAAGCCATATGCTGGTGCCAGTGAGATTTTTCTCTGGTTTCAGTATCCCTAACATATTCAACAGAGTTGGGTTAAAGTTTTCTAGTTATAGATCATCTTCCAGATACAGGATGTGACTGTAAGCCTGTGAATGCTTGCCAGAGCTAATCTGACTTTGAACACTGTACTTTGAGAGTCTCCACTTTGTTCTGAATATATCCTGAAAAGAAGGCCATGCACTAAGAAATCCTTTTTGCATCATATTATTTCAAAGACGGATGGAGGCTTTTAAGTTCCTTGCTGGGTATGCTTGGGAATACTGAGTTACTGTTATTCATCACCCCTCATACAACACTCTTGTTCCTTATGTATCTTTCCAGAAATAGGAAAACAATGAAAAAAAAGTTTCAAAACTGTGCTAGCACTTATAATCTTTAAGTAATCAGCATGAGCCAGTATTATTTGTATTTATGCATAGAAATGCATAAAAGAAGGTAGAATACTCAATTTCTATATGATATCTATGGAGCTTTTTGGCAATAAATTCTGTCTCTTACTAATTCCAGACTGCTTTCCTGATGTACATGTCCAATACCATTATGTAGACATTTCATAGTTAAAGAGTGAAAGGGCCTGGTTAGCACCAACCATTTCTTGCTACCAATTATAGGATCAGAAACAGCCCAGAGCAGTACTCCATTGCACAGCTTCGACATCTTCCATTGTCTCAATAGAAAGAGACTTCAGAAGACAGGCATGACCACTTTATACTCACCAGCTCACTTCTTTTCGGGTAATACTTCAAATAGCTCTTAGTCAAGCATTAGCTCTCTTCATCAACTCTCCACAGACAACCAAAGCAAAGAATGTTGGTTCAGTAAAACAGGATTCTGCTGCTGGAACGTAGTATTGTATAAAGTTAATATATCTTTATAGATTTTAGCTCATTCCACAGTAGTTGTGTCTTACCCACACACCTGACAGCTTTTGAAGACATCAGATTTATTCCAATTTTTATTTTGTTCTCTATCAAGCATTCATTAGTAAACATTCAAATGAAACTTTCTGTTGATCCTTCATAGAGTCATCAGGAAGAAAGCATTTTTGGAAAGTTTAAACTACTGCAAAAGTATAGCCATTATTAATCACAAATTCAACAACATTTCATTCTGGGACCTCACAGAGCACTGAGTTTTTATCCCTCCTTAGTTCTTTACCTGCTATATTGGATATTTCAATAATTGGCTGACTTTTCCTTCTTTTCTTTAACTTGGATCTCTAAGAAAGGAGGATATATATGTATATATATATATATATATATATTTGCTGTATGCTTTTTATTTAACACACTGTTTTACACAGCACAAGATCTTAAGAAAAAAAGCCATGACCAGCAACTTGTGACCAGTGCAAAGATCACAAAACATTTGCCAGAAAGACAAATAGATGAGAGTCAGAGAAACAGAGAAAGACAGAGACAGAGAGTCAGAGAAAGAAAGAGAGAGAGAGAATTTTGAAACCTCCTGTCTGAGTGATCCTGAGCAAACTATTTAGTGGCCTAGCACCTCACTCAGTTCTCTAGCAGGAAATTGCAGAATTCTTGCTAACCTGTAAAAGAACAGTATAAGAAAAGAAACTTTTTTACTTAGAAAATATCCTAAGCTTAGAGCAAAAATAAAGAAAAAATAGGTGCTATATAAAGCTTAAATTTTCTGCCTACAAAAAATCCTAAGGTGATACAATACTAGCTAAATATCATCATCAGGCAGCAAAGTCTGCAACTCCATGCGCTGGATAATACAGTTAATAAAATGTACTTATTGCCCTCGAGGAAACATACATTCATCATTTGTGAGATGGGAATTCTTCAAAAATTTTGTGGAATGGTTTCCAGATTAAGAATCTGTTTTTGGTAACATGATTTAAATTTCATATAATAGATACTAAAAATCAACAAAATAAACCAAAAATCTCATGTATTGTTAATATACAATGTAATGAAGGAGACACTTTTAATCCATGTATTTATGATTGCTGTTCCTAACTTTAAAGTATGGAAATTTAGGTGAGTAGAGAGAAGTGATTTGAATCATTGTACATATTGATATATGATCTAGTCTTGGCTGGAACCTTAGATTTTATTCAGTGTTACTTTGTATTTTGTTTTCTTTTCATACAACAGCAAGAAATGATCAGAATGTAAGAGACTTGATCTTGACCAAAAAAGTAGGTAATATAATCAGAATTTTCACCCTGGATGTCTGACTTAAAATTAGTATTCTTCCTACTTTTTTCCCCATAGGACATGATCAGAAATGCTGCATATAGTGTCAAATTGCCTTAAATTTTTTTAATGTTTTTTTTTAATGAATTGTTTTTTTTAATGAATTCACCCCCCCCTTTCTCTTTCTGTTTCTCTCTCCCTCTCCCTCATCTCCTCCTTTCCTCTCCCCTCTACCAACCCACATCTGTCATCATTTATTTTAACAAAGGTGGGTAGAGTTGGGTTATATTTAATGGTGAATTAATCACATTTTCTAAAAAGAAATCTTATTTTTAAGAAATAAACTATTAAAATTAAAATTGAACTTTTATATAATAGTTTATTAAAATAAACTATTGGGCACTGTGAGTTATTGCGTTTCATCACAAATCATACAACACTCTTGTTTCTTGTGTCTCTTTCTAGAAATAGGAAAACAATGAAGAAAAAGTTTCAAAAGTGTGCTATTAGTTATATTCTTTAAGTAATCAGCATGAGTCAGTAGTGTTTATAGTTATGCATAGAAATGCATGAAAGAAGGTACAATACTCAATTTCTATGTGATATCTATGGAGCTTTTGGGCAATGAATCATGTTTCTTACTAATTCTAGACTGCTTTCCTGATATACATGTCCAATACCACTATGTAGAGTCTTCATAGTCAAAGAGTGACAGGGCCTGGTTACCACTAATCATTTCTTGCTATCAATTGTAGGACTAGAAACAGCCTGGCGCAGGACTCCTTTGCACAGCTTTGACATCTTCCAATGTCTTAACAAAAAGAGAATTCAAGGTCCCTCTCTGAAAATATGCTTGTTATGTTTCCCTGTACAAGTATGTATCCATGTGTTTATACATCACATGAACCTATGTGTCTATATCTCATAGTTATATGTATATATATATGCATGTGTGTGTATTTATATGGAAAATGGAAGGGTGTAGAGAATCAGCGTTTATATGGTATCTAATGTGTACCAGGCACCATGGTAATTACTGTTTATAAATACTGTTATATTAAATCCTCAAAACAGCCTGTAAGATAGGTATTTTTATTATCTATATATTACAGTCAAAGAAATTGAAGCAAATAGAGGTTGAATAGAGGTATTTCTTTGTGACAGCTTGAAGTATTCCATCTTTGACCTGAGAGCTAAGAAATTTGACTGTAATATTCTGGGAGTTTTTTGTTTTGTGATCTCTTTCGAGAGGTGATTGTTGGATCTTTTGAATTTTTATTTTATCTTCTGGATCAAATACATCAGGGCTGTTTTCTTTGATAATTTTTTGAAATATGATGGTTAGGCTCTTTGATGATGGCTTTCATGTAGTGCAATAATTTTTAAATTTTTCCTCCCAGATCTATTTTCCTGGTCAGTTGTTATTTTCCCTCAAGGAGATATTTGACATTTTCTTCTATTTTTTCTCCTTTTGAGTTTGTTTAATTGGAGTTCTTTTGACTTCTTATTAAATGATTTGCTTCCTCTTGCCAGATTCTAATTTTTAGGGAATTATTTCCTTCAGTGAGATTTTGGACCTCTTTTTGTACTTGGCTAATTCTACTTTTTTTTCTTTTTTTAATATTCTATTTTTCATTTTTATTTTATTTATTTTTTCGCTGAAAACTTTTCTAGTTATTTTTAGTTTTCATAATTCACTTCCACAAGATTTTGAGTTCCAAATTTTCTCCCCATCTCATCCCTCCACCCACCCCAAGATGGCTTGTATTCTGTATACCCCTTCCCCTAATCTGGCCTCCCTTCTATCTCACTCCCCCCTTCTCTTATCCCCTTCCCTTCTATTTTCCTGTAGAGCAGGATAGATTTCTATACCCCATTTCCTGTATTTCTTATTTCCCAGTTGCATGTGAAAACAATTTTTAACATGTGTTTTTAAAACTGTGAGTTTCAAGTTTTCTCCCTTCCTCCCTCCTCACCCACTCTCATTGAAAAGGCAAGAAACTCAATACAGGTTATACACGGGTAGTCATGTAAAATAATTCCACAGTAGTCATGTTGAGAAAAACTAAGTATATTTCCATTCATTCTATCCCACCCCCCATTTATTCTATTCCCTCTTTTGACCCTGTCCCTCCTCGGAAGTGTTTGCTTTTGATTACCACCTCCCCCAATCTGCCCTCCCCTCTATCATCACCTTGTTCTCTTGTCCCTTCTACCCTATTTTCCTATACGGTAAGATAGAAAAAGCTAAATCCAATGAGAAATAGATTCATTCATTCCCTCTCACCTTCCCCCATTTCCCCTTCACTGTAAAAGCCTTTTCTTGTTTGTTTTATGTGATATAATTTACCCCATTCTACCACTCCCTTTCTCCTTCTCCCAGTAAAATCCTCTCTCACCCCTTAATTTTATTCTCCAGATAGAACCCCTTCATCTTCAACTTACCCTGTGCCCTCTATCTATCTATCTATCTATCTATCTATCTATCTATCTATCTATCTATCTAT